>NW_015171530.1:514765-535909 GCF_001447785.1 Gekko japonicus | reverse complement strand
TCTACCACCCCCCCTTCTCCCAACCACACCACAGTTCTTACAATCTGAGTTAACTGCCGGGCGGCCAGATTCCCAGCCGGCCCCTGCTCCTCTGCTTTTAGCAGCCGCTCAGCCAGCTGATATTGTTAGTATGAATATTTATTTTTAGCTGTTCAATTTATAGATTGTTTCCTCCTGGGCTGAATCACATGAGGAGGCCATCGTGTTTAGCTGCGGGCTTCCCTTGCTGATTTCTGCACACCAGGCCATGGTTAGAGACACAAGAATCAGGGCTATTTTGGGGCAGGAACGCACAGGAACGGCGTTCCGGCTGGCTCCCAAGTTGGCCATGCCCAGCAGGAACTCATTAGCATAATAGGCCACACCCAACAGCAGGAACGCATTAGGATTGGCTACATTAGGGGTGTGTGGCCTAGCATGCAAAGGAGTTCCTGCTACAAAAAAGGCCCTGGATTTTGACCACAAACAAGGTAAACAGAATAAGAAGCAAAAGGTGGGTGTGGCTGGATGACCACACTTCTGGTAACATGGGGGTGCGACCTAATGTGCTAATGAGCTGTGCTGTCAGGGGTGTGGCCTAATATGCTAATGAGTTTCTGCTGTTGGGTGTGGCCTGTTATGCTAATGAGTTTCTGCTGGGCTTTTTCTACAAAAAGAGCCCTGTGTGACAAGATGATGTGTCTGCCGGGGAGTTGGCAGCCGGATGTGACTGGGGCTGCTGCCGTCACTGCCTCCCCACCAGCTGCTGCCCTTTCTGCCATGCCAGCCATGCTGGGGAGGGCTGGGCTTCCCGAATGGCCAAGGAGCGCCCCTGTGGGACCATTTCAAGTCAGGACAATGGGGTGGGGTGAGGGGACTGGAGCCTCTTCTCCGCGTGTGCCACAGTCGCAATCTGAATTGGGCACCCTGCATGCAGGAACTGGGGAGACCCAGCGACACACGCCTGCAGGTGAGCTGGAGCTGGATCGGGGCCACCTTGAACTGTGGAGTAGTGGTTAAGACTAGCGGTGGACTCTAATCAGGAAAACTGAGTTTGGTTCCTCACTCTTGCGCATGTAGCCAGCTGGGTGACCTTGGGCCAGTCACAGCCCTCTCAGAGCGCTCTCAGCCCCATCTATCTCACAGGGTGTCTGTTGTGGGGGAAAGGAAGGGAAGGCTATTGTAAGCTGCTCCGAGACTCCTTTGGGTAGTGAAGAGTGAGGTATAAAAACAAACTCTTTTTAAATCCACACAGGGAGAAGCAACAGGCAAATTAGGGGAAGCTCTTATTTTTCCCTCCAGAGTTTAAAGTAGCTGGGGGGGGGACATTACTGTTCTGGGAAATAGCCCAGGGGAAGAATTAACACCCCCCACCCCTGCACTGTGGCCCCCAAACTGGACTCCATCATCGCTACTTTAAGATGGGGGGGGGGAAGGCACAGTATGGGTGCTTCTCTCCCCACACACACACACACACACATGGGTTTCCAGCTGGACAAATAACTGAGGAAGAGTCCCTCCCCTCACACCCAGACAGCTTTTTAGCCCCATATCCAAAGGCAGTTACAGAACTGCAGCATCATGTTGGGGGGCAGTGTGGTATAGTGATTACTGTATTTGACAACAAATGGGGAGACTTGGGTTCAAATCCTCCCCTCCTTTCTGAGCCTAGCCTACCTCACAGGGTTGTAGTAAAAATAAAACGGAGGAAGGGGAGCATGAATTCTTTGAAGGAAGAATTTTTTTTTTTTTTTTTTAAAGACGTCTAGCCTGGCCTAAGACATGCAAAACACTCGATCGCACAAAGCTGCCTTATACGGAGTCCGACCCTTCGTCTATCAAGGTCGGAATTGTCTACTCTGACTGGCAGCAGCTCTCCAGCATCTCAGGTGGAGATTTTTCACATCTGCTGCTGCCCAAGACCTTTGACCTAGTGATGCTGGGGATTTAGCCTGGGACCTTCTGAATGCCAAGCAACAGATGTCTGTCTCCCTCTTCTGTGGCAACCAAGACTTGGTACTTCAGAACAGTGGAACTGGACCCTGGATGACCTCGAAGCTGGTCACCCCAGAAGGTTGCTTGCCCAGCTGGATGGGGGAACTTCACACTCTCTCGGCCTGACCTACCTCACAGGGTTGTTGTGAGGAGAACATGGAGGAGAGAACGATGTACGCTGCTTTGGGCCCCCATTTGGGGAGGAATAAACAAACTTCAGACAACTGCAACGGCTGCTGCTGCTGCTCCTCCCTCCCTCCCCCTCGCCTTTTGCTCACTCTGAGGAGTGTGAATCCGCTCCTCGCTCCTGGATCCATCACGCTGAAGTCATGAGATGCCGGTATCCTGGGGGCAAACCCAGATCCTTCCACCGGAGCCTAAACTTAGCTGCTTGTCTCAGCCCCGACTCACACAGGAGCTTCTTTGAACCTTTGGGGAGCATGACGCCCCTATTTGAACAACCAGCCGACCATGGGGGGGGGGTTTGAAACGTCTCAGACAGTTGGAGGGCAACAGGGTCTGCTTATGAGATGCTTGCCCCCCCCCCGGGCGGCCATCTTCTGGCTCCTCTGTGACAGGAATGGAGCCTGTAGGTTTCACTGGGGGAAACTGGAAAGGGGGCCAGGCCTACACAAAAGGACAACTTGCCGGCACTCCTATGTGGTTGGAAAGGGTCTGTCGGTGTGTGTGTGAGAGAGAGCCAGGACTCCCGGGTTCTCAGCAGAGGGGCGAGAAGAGAACTTGGGACAGGCAGATGCAAAGCAGGGCGAGGAGCTGCAAAGTGTACCAACCGCTCTCCCCATTTCCTTCCCCCTCAGCCTGCCCCCAAACCCACTTCCCTTTCTCTGGGCCCTGTTTCCGCAGCAGGTTCAAACTTCAGGCCATTTAAGGCAAAGAAAAAGTGTCACGGATCTGTCGCTTCGGCATTTTCACAACTCCGCCGTCCCTCCCACCCGCCCCTGCCGCCATCTCTACGCTCCCCGGAAACGCAAAGCGGGGTGGGGAGACACCACACTGAAGTTAGATTTATACGTGGTGCTATACATTACGGGGGTGGTGGGGGGGATGATAGAATTCCATTTGTGGTGGAAGTCAAGACTGAAGCAACCCAGGGAGTTTTGAGGAGGACATTTGGGGGGTGGGGGATTCTACCTACCTTGGACAAGGGTAAGACCAGGAAGGCCCCTCCTCCACTGGATTCGACCACGATGGCCAGGAATTTGGGGTTGACTGAGCAGAAATTCCCATCCCAGGTCATCTGGGAAACGCGGATGTCATCGTAACATTGGTCGGCCTTGACCGGCTGGCCGTAGACATGGCGGAATTTACTGGACCTCACGACTTTGCGGCTCATGGTTCCTGCCAGAGAGTTGCCAGAGAACGGCTGTTAGTAGGGGTGCCAATCCCAAGTCACAAGCCCAAAGCCCCATTACAAGCCCTCCGACTTGCTGATGTGCCTGAAACTTGGGTCAGCCCCCTGTGCCCTAGACAGTACCGGAGGTCTGTTCCCCAGACACACACTCTATTGGTTGCTTTTCATTGTGACACTAACCACAGCATCAGGTAGCTACAGAAGAACCAAGGAACTTGGCATGGGAGATTTCCCTGTGAATGAATCCAGATTTGTACCACGCAGCCACTCTAACGGGCAGGTTAGCCCACCACTATGTGTTTTATAGCCAAGTGGCAGAGAGTTCCGCAAGCACAGAGGAGGAAACCTTACTCACTACCTCGCCCGGTCCCAAGTGTGTTTACTCAGAAGCAGTGTTCCCTCTAAGCTGCACAAGCAGAGAGGAGGTAACCTTACTCACCACCTCGCCAAGTGTGTTTACTCAGAAGAAGTAAATCCTGCAGGGTTCAGTGAGAATTTACTGTCCGCTAAACGCGTGTAGGGTCGCAGGCTGTCACCATTTGGATAGCTCAAGCAAAACAGCCAAGCCACATACTGCACATGTTACGCTCCAGGTCACACACAGAACAGGTAAAACTGAAGTCTTCCAACACATTTTTATCCCTTGCTTTCTCCCGAGCAGGATGGGGCAGAGGAGCACAAAGGATGGCCCCATTTTATCCTTGCAAGTAGCCTGTGAGGTGGATTGAGTTGAAGGGTTTCCACTGACTTGCTTCAGATTTCACTGATTTGCTGTACCATTATTTGAGACCAAGTACAGCAAATCAGTGGAGTCTGCAGCATCACCCAAATGATATCGATTGAGCCTCCGTGAGAGGGGAAAGCCCGCCTCGTTCCTCAGTTTCTCCGTCTTTACAATGGGAATTATAGTGTGATCCACCTCACAGGGTTCTGCAGAGGATGAAGAAGAGCCAGGACCAGGCATTGCTTTGCACATCAGAAAGTGCTACAGGCATGATCGAATAATTCACGGAGGACCCCCCCCCCTTTCCTGTGCAAGCAAGGGTCCCCCCCACACACACATACACTTTCCCCTGCTTCTCCTCCACCCCAACCCAAAGTCCTTCCTCCCCCCACCCCCGCCCAGCGCTCTCACCTGCAGCCTTTGTAACGGATGTGCCACACAATGAATTGGAGGCGAAGCGGCTCAGAGCTTTTTAACAGAGCCATCGCCCTGGAACTGTCAGAGCTGGGAGGGTTGGTCTCTTAAAGGGCCAGCGTGCAGCAAGTGGCATCTCTGCTTGTGGTATCATTCTCTGGGTTGCTTCCATCTTCCAGCCTTCCCCCCACCCCACCCCTCTAATTTTCTCCCTGTATTTCCCACCATTATAGTTATATGTAGTTGTCCCATCATTATAGTTACCTCCTTGAGTCACTTGTATTTGGCAGAGAAGCAAGTTTCCAAGTTGCACAAATCTCTTTAGCTCCTGCCAAAAGAAGGGTTCTGCGTAGCTCAGAGGCTTTCTGGTTTGAAATGTATTGAAACAGATTATTTTGCTGAACCAAACACGTCTTCAGGGTTGCAGGCTTCCAAGTTATCTACAGCTTTTCTGCCAGAAGACTTCAGCGGAAGCACTTTTGATACTGTTTCATGTTCCTAAACAATCTAGCTGTGTACGCTTCTAAACCTTGATCTCCTTTCCTCGTCCACTCACCTCTGAGAAGCCCATTTGCCTCAGTTCCATGAGAGCCCAGAAGAAGAGCCCAGAGTCTTTAGTCCTGCGTACAGCATCCCCTGGAATCACAGGTTTCACTGAAGTCATCACCCCCAACGTCTAGTCCTCATGGCAGTGTGGATTCTCAGTGTGAGTTTGCTGTCTGAGGTCTGTGAATGGGTCAGTCACATGGCTTTGCCCTCAAGTAGTTAGGGAGAGATTAGCATCTGACATCTGACAAAAGAAATGCTAAGGGTTGTTTTAATGGCTGTGGACGTTCCCGTGGGCAATGCAAAATGCAAGGCTCGGAGTGAGTAGATAGAAAGACAAGCTTCTAGGTGCAGGTAGCTGATGTAGGGGAAACAGGAATGAAAACAGCCTGGTAAAGGTAAAGGTTCCCTTGCTCGCAAGCCAGTCAAGTCCGACTCTAGGGTTGCGGTGCTCATCTCCGTTTCAAAGCCGAAGAGCCAGCGCTGTCCGAAGACGTTTCCGTGGTCATGTGCCCGGCATGACTAAACACCAAGGCGCACGGAACGCTGTTACCTTCCCACCAAAGTGGTCCCTATTTATCTCCTTGCAATGTCTTGCTTTCGAACTGCTAGGTTGGCAGGAGCTGGAACTAGAGACGGGAGCTCACTCCGTCGTGCGGCACACTGGGGTCTCGAACTGCCGAACTACTGACCTTCCACAGCTTGCAGTTCAGCGTCTTAACCACTTGAGCCACCGTTGCCAAAGTTGCTGTCTGGGGGGAACTTCTGCTCTGTAGGAGCGGACCCATGTTTTGGCAGGCAGGCCCATAGCAAGAAAGGAGCTGAAGTGGCAGCATGTGTGAATTTGGCCTTTGACTCTGTAAGTTCCTCAGGACAGAGACACTTCCTCTAGTGGACGCTCTGTAACACACCAGATGCACAGACGGTATTGCTCTGTAACACACCAGAAGCAGGGAGGGTACTGCTACCGCTACTAATCTGACTGAAAGGGTGGGGTTGGCACCTGGTGCCGGCTTAGAACTTGGAAACCAGAAGAATTTCTGGATAATATTTCCAGTGGGTTGTGGACTCTAATTTATGATCCTGCCACTCCCCTTAACAAGTAGATTACGTGATGCCAGTGAATGAAAACGGCAGTATAAATGATGCAAACTCTAAAGACGTACGGCTTTTCCACGAACAAAAATGTACTTCTTAATTGATTTGTTTGGAAAAAAATGTACATGCCGCCAGAGAGCTGCTCAAGGCAGTTCACAATACAATAAAACCATAAAAGCAACAATCATAAAATTAGATAGGTTAGCTATCCTAGTCTGTTGCTGCAAAACCAACAGACTCCAGTGGTAATCTCAAGACTAACACGAACTCCATTGAAGACATTGGGCTTCAAAGGTTGTAACTCTTAAGACTAGACTATGAGTCAGATTCATTGTGGCATGAGGGTTTTTTGTAGGTAAATGCCCTCTTCACCAGATGCATGCCTAAAGGGGGGAAAAACCCCTCAAGAACTGTCTTTCAGGTGTCACAGGACTCTTTTGTTTGTTTGCAAGGTGGTAACATGAATGACGCTGTGTGAAGGGAAGGCTGTAAGAGTGTAGGACAAAAAGAAGGAAAGAATCCTTCAAAAGCAAATGAAGGTCTCTGTTTATGCAACAAGTGATGCCATTAAAATGATGGGGGGGGGGAAGAGGACTCTCTCTTGTTTCAGTCTAAATCAAGGTCAAGGTTTTCCCACCCACACTACAGTATTAAATGAGTTCAGAAAATCGGGGCAGCACCAGTGACTGCAGCTGTCAATGAGTTTTACATAGAAATGCCACTAGCCAGATCTCTTGCACGTCATAGATGTGCCCACTGTTCACATTTCTTGCTTTTTACCCACGTTGGTGTATATCTGCCAAATGAGGATAGCTCTTCATGCCTCTGATACAGTGGACTCTAATCCACAGAAGCTAATGCCACAGTAAACCTAACGTGGGGAAAGCGGACGGCGCAGGCGCGGCGGAGCCGGAAGGACAGAGCTGCAGCCGCGCCGGAGCGCGCCGCACGTCGGAGGGGCCCGGCTGACTCACCGCAGGAGTGACCATCAAAAAATGGAGCCAGAAGACAACCGAGACATCGAGCCGAGTAATGCCGACCCAGAGACTGTCCGGTACCTCCACTGGGTGCTGATAGGGATTGTCCCCCACCCTGTGTTTCTGTGGCCATAGATTAGGTATGAGAATCAAGTGTAAGCCGCTCAGAGACCCCTTAGCGGGGGTTCGAGCGGGGTAATAAATCGAATAATAAATAAATAAAATAAATAAATGTGTGCTGCTTGCTTCTTTTGCTCTGCTACCTTAAAATAACCCAACAAGGAGGTTATGGGCCGCAGGGTGGAGGCTTCCTCCAAGAGGGGTCCTCTGCTGCTGGAAAGGTCCACCATTTGCAAAAGAGACCATTTAGAGTCAACCTTTAGGGTCTAATATGTCCCAACATGCCTTCTTTGGGTTGCATCCACGTTACTGGATCTTGTTTGCTTTTGCCATCAAGTCACAGCTGTCTTACGGCAACCTGGTAGGGTTTTCAAGGCAAGAGCTGTTCAGAGGCGGTTTGCCATTTCCTACCTCAGCGTAGCAACTCTGGATTTCCTTGGAGATCTCCCATCCAATTAGTAACCAGGGCTGACCCTGCTTAGCTTCTGAGATCTAATGAGAAGCATTCACTGGCAACTTGATTGTCCTTTGTGCACAGGACAATCCAGTTGCAAAAGTTTGCTGTAGCACAATAATAGCAACAATATCCAACAACGTGCAGATGCAGAACCAAGTTGGAGTCCAGTGGCACCTTTAAGACCAACCAAGTTTTATTCATGGTATAAGCTTTTGTGTGTGTGTGTGCATCCTTCCTCAGATACGAAATGGAAATTTCCAGTCCATACCTACAGGTAGAGGGTCAGAGCAGTAAATAGGCATACAGCATAATGAAGATGCAAATGCAGCTTTTGTTTTACTTTTCCCTCTGAACAAACTTGGTATTGAACAGGTGAATTGTCGGCATGCATGAAAATGAACGATGAAGGCTGAACTTCTAGGGTTGTCGTATTTTCTCATCACAAATATAGGAAGGGGTTAATTTGGCAGTGCAAAGTGCATCCTTCCTCAGATACAACGAAATGGAAATTTCCAGTTCATACCTACAGGTAGAGGGTCAGAGCAGTAAATAGGTATACAGCATAATGAAGATGCAAATGCAGCTTTTGTTTTACTTTTCCCTCTGAACAAACTTGGTATTGAACAGGTGAATTGTTGGCATGAATGAAAATGAAGGTTGAATTTCTAGGGTTGTCGTATTTTCTCATCACAAACATAGGAAGGGGTTAATTCGGCAGTGCAAAAATGGTGCTGTGCTGCTTATAATCTGAGGTCCTAAGGGAGATAACAAGCAGCCATTTCTTTTCGCCTGCAAGACCACTGTGAGTTTTGCATCAGTGTTTCATTTTCGGAGCAGAGGTCTCAAGAATGTTTTAAAATAACAGTCATGTTCCCCTTTCTCACCAACCAGCATGTCTGAAAGCTCAAATATTACTAAACCTCCCTATAGGGCCTGGAAGAGTCTACATCCCCAGCCAGCCTGTTTCTTCTTTCACCCTAATTCTATGAGCCTGGAATGCTACCTCTCCATTAGGGCATACTCCACAGCAGGGTAGAGGATGACATACACAAAACCAATTCTTTCTCTGTCCCTCCCAACACCTCTCACTGTAGCCAGGAGGCCTTCCTAAGTATCCAAAAAGAGAGCCACAAAGGCTTGCAGAGAAAAGTCCTTGAAGGCTGCTAGCAGAGCTCCTACGACTCACAGCTGTGCAACAGGCAGAAATCCAACAGGCACAGCTTTGGCTGATTTCCATAGAGGATGGAAAAAGCTGGAAATCTAAATTTATAAAATGTTACCTACATAACATTTACTATTCTGTACATGGGATGTGTATATTAGGAGCTGCGGTGGCTCTACTTTGTGAGAACTACTGACCTGTGGAAGGTCAGTAGTTCAGCAGTTCGAGACCCAAGTTGCCGCATGACGGAGTGAGCTCCCATCTCTAGTTCCAGCTCCTGCCAACCTAGCAGTTCGAAAGCAAGAAACTGCAAGTAGATAAACAGGTACCACTTCGGTGGGAAGGTAACAGTGTTCCGTGCACCTTGGTGTTTAGTCACGCCGGCCACATGACCACAGAAACGTCTTTGGACAGCGCTGGCTCTTTGGCTTTGAAACGGAGATGAGCACCACAACCCTAGAGTTGGATTTGACTGGCTTTTGAGCAAGGGAACCTTTACCTTTATATGGGATGTATTAAAAAACAAATGACAAGAGTGCCCATTGGAAACTACAGGAGCTCCCTGAAGGCCCACTGGATATAATGGGAACCACTGAATTCACTGGACTGGGCTCCCTCGAAATACACTGATGTCCTACAAAGGGTACATGGCAAAGGTGCATATAAAAAGAGGAAGGGATCCAGAGAAGCAAAGGCGTGTGTCAATTCAGTTTCTCCATGCAGAATGATGCCATGTTCCTAAAACCCCTGCAGATGGGTAGCCGCGTTGAGCCACTGCACTCAAACTTTATCCCCTTTCCTAGGAGCAAGCCTCACTAAATAAAATGGGCTCACCTCTGAGAAGACCCACTTAAATTTCGTGCTATAGGTGTGGAATGACAGCCCCCAGAACTGCATTACTATCCCTGGGAATGGACCCACAAACCCTGTGGTGTACTGCTGGTCCACGAGAGTCCAGTGGGGGCTGTCGGACAGCAGACGGGCAGCCTCCCCATGTTCCCTCTAAGCTGTGGAGTCTTGTGTGCAAAAATTCTACTTTGTGAGCAACTGGCATTAAAGCTGTGAGCCAGCGATTTGGCTACTGCATAAATTAGTTTGATCTGGAGGCGTCCTTCCTGAGCGAAGACAAAAATCTGTGAGCTGGAGGCTAAAAAAAGGTGAGCTAGCTCACATTAACTCAGCTTAGAGGGAACACTGCCACCCACCCGGTGGAATGAGTGTCATGGAGTCTGGAGGCTGAGCGGGCTCCTCGCCTCCCCTCCAACAAGGCCACCCCACACGGATCCGCCCTGCACGAATAGAGGCAAGGCTCGGCCGGGCTGTCAGGCACAACACTCCCACAGAGCCGGGAGGAGCGGCCCTTCTTCACCCGCCCCGCTCTACAAATACCCTCCCCACGACCGCCATTCGAACACGCGACTAAGCAACAAGGGCGTATTTAGGGGCGGGCCTTAGGAGATGAAACGAACCGCTCGGAGCTGATTGGAGGCGCGCTGAGTCAAGAGGCGTGGCCCAGCTCCATAGAGGCGCGCGAGAGTAGAGGACGGGGCGGGGCCTCGCTTGAGTGGAATGTTTCGGGCGCGGCGCTTCCGGGTTGAGTGTGTGACGTCCAACTCCAAACGAGGCGCGCTGCGGCCTGCTGGAAGGTAGTGGGCAAACTGGGCGCATGCGCTCTAGACAGCTTTCCAAGCCGCAGCTAGCCCGAAGCGCATGGGCAGTGGTGGCCGCTCGTTTTCTCCCAGTGGACGCATGCGCAGTGCGCTCGGGCGGTGTCGGTTCCGGGTAAAGCAGTGATAGGAGCGGCTGCAGGAGATCCTTGATCGCATCGGCCATGGCGGCAGCGGCGGCAACAGCGGCCCCGGGTGGGGCAGGCCCCGTGCCCGTACCAGGAGCTCCGCGGCTGGGAGTGGAGACGGTGAAGGGTCAAGTTTTTGATGTGGGGCCGCGTTACACGGATCTACAGTACATCGGCGAGGGGGCGTACGGCATGGTCTGGTGAGTGAGCGCGAACTGCCCGGAGTGGCCCTGCCCCGCTGCCGTACCCAGCCCCGAAGCCGAGGATGGCTGAGTGGCTGACGTGCCCCCCGAATCGGGATCTCGCGTCCGCCGTCTCCTCTTAAGCAGACTTCCGCCATATTGTTTCTTAGTTACCGACCCCCCCCTCCCTCGTGCTGGTCTTCCACCAATACTGGACCCACTGCCTCGATCCCCCTCCACATTGGTTCCTAGCTGCTGTACCGCCGCTCCCCCCCTTTCCCAGCCCTGGCGCTCCTGGATTTCCTCTGCTACCGATTCATCCGACAGATGCCTCCTCCTTCCAAACGGCCCTGCAATCCAGAGACACACACCCTACCTAGCCCTGCCCAGTCCCTGGGGTGCTGCCAGCCCCTCCCAGTGATTGGCTCTCGCAGGTCCTGTTGCTCCGTGCCGGTGTTTACCATTCTCTTTGTTTGCACCCGTGCCGCCCAACATCTGGCTGGTGTGGCGCCGGTCTAAAGTGGCCAGCGGCTGGCCGTGAAAGGTGTTGTTTGTGCCTTCGAGCATTTTCGATGTCGAGAAGCTTAGCGGCTGGAGCTCTCGTCTTGTGGTCGCGGCAGCCCTGTGAACAGAGAAGGGGAGACTTGGTGCCTTTCTTGCCACAAGGCTGTCCACTGCACAGGTGTCTTGCTGAGTCAGGCATTGGCTAGCCTCTCTCTGGACCTCCGGTGCCGCTCCTGCATGCCGTCCAGCTGTGAACCTCTTTCAGTGCTGTGACTACTTTAGATGGATGTCTTTGTTCTGGCATCTGTGGGCCAGATAATTTTGCTGTCATTTAACTCAGTGCCCTATTAGGCTCCCTGATCTTTTATTGTTCATAATGGATGCAGGATTTGTAATCAGATTAATCTAAAGCTGTAGATTGATGTGAAGCTGTACTGTCCCTAGATCCTTCTGAGCTGTTGTGCATTTTTGTCTACAGTGGTGCTTTGAGCTAAGATACTCTATAGGATACCCCAATTTACTAAACCTAGTCTCTGTAGTATGAGGTAATAACTAAGTCCTAGCATATAAGTCACCAACTTTATTTGTCTCAGAGATGTGTACACCACCACTTCAGAGGCTTATTTAAGGCAACTCATTTATTTAAATAAAAATAAAATCCTAAGAAGAACGATCATTGCAAGAAGGGAAGAGACTGACATTCATGTATTTATGTTATTTATAGTCTGTCTTTCTCACTTGGACTCCAGGCAGATTACAAAATTACATTCAGCAACCAAAAAAGCTTGAAAAAGCAGAATCCTTCTGCTAAAGGCCTAGGTGAATAGAAATGTTTTGGTCTGGCACCTCAAAGACAGTAAGGTAGGCACCAGATGAGTCTGGAGGGGGGAGCATCCCAAAGGGGCCGTGCTTTCCTCTGATTGCCATCTGCCTTACCTCTGCAAGCAGGGGCACAGGGAAAGGGGCTTGGAATGAGGATCTTAACTGCCAGGTGGTTCACACTCCCAGTCTTCTCACTCTAAAGTATTCGTGCCCATCTAATTTAGGGCGAGGTTTTTTTAGGGTCTTGTACCACCACTACATATCTTGAGGGCTTTTGGGTGTGTCGCTTTGGATCTCTGTAGCTTCAACACCAGGCAAGGTAGTTCCCTAACTCATCATATGCTGTGTCAAACAGCTGGGCCTTGGGCATGACTGACTCCACCATATTGTTCATACACCATGCCTGCCATTTGTCTTGCCTTTCCTTAAGTCGCTGTCTTCCTATTCAGCCTGTCGACAGAATTCTGAAATTTGAGCATTGTTTTGGAGGTGTCAGTATGGTTTTCTTGGAAGGCGTTCTTCCTTTAATTTGCTGTTATGAATTACAAAACTGTTTTCAAATGTGGGCAGGGGGGAGGTATTTGGCAGTTTGATCAAAAATGCTGGTAACATTAAGAGGAGAGAGAGAGATAAACTAATAGTTCCGATACATATCTAACCTTTGTCATCCCCTCCTTGCAGTTCTTCCTACGATCATGTCAACAAGATCCGGGCTGCCATCAAAAAGATCAGTCCCTTTGAGCACCAGACGTACTGCCAGCGCACGCTGCGTGAGATCAAGATCCTCTTGCGCTTCAAGCATGAGAATGTCATCGGCATCAATGACATTCTGCGTGCACCTACCATCGATCAGATGCGTGATGTGTATCTTTTCTTTCAAACAATGGTCCTCTGTTCCAGTGTAGGAGGGATAACCTGCAAGAGTGTGTGGACACGTGGACAGGCCATATTGTGTCCTGGATTTAGTGTCTCCACGTGCCTTTGAGCCAAATGTGCAGTTCAGATGCTTTGCCTGCCACAAAACAGAGAGATATGCAGTGGGGTTGCTGGGAACAGAGTGTACCAATGCACCGGCACTTTATTTGCATTTTTATCCTGCCCTTCCTCTAAGGAGCTGAGGGCGTGGCATACATCTGTCTCCTAGTCTCCTTTTTACCCTCACAACAACTCTGTGAAGTAGGCTAGGCTGAGAGAATGCGATGGGCCCAAGGTCACCCATCTGGCTTCATGGCAGAGCAGGGATTTGAACCTGAGTCTCCCGGGTCTTAGTTTGCCACTTGAACCACTACGCCAAGCTGGCACTGCTGCACTGGCTTCCCCTTGTTTTCATACAGTTCCATGGTGCTCTGCTGTCAATGGTTTTGGCTTAAGAAACTCTCTTTCCCCCGTATATTTTGCTTGTGTCCAATTATACCAGTCGAGATTGCTTCCCACATAAAGTCCATACAGCTGGATTTAGCTGCTGTGTGACAGTAAAGCTCTTTTCTGCTGGAGATTCAGGGGCTGAAAGCTGTCTGTTTGGATTGGCTTCTAGTGGCCAAGGTTCCACTGACTGTGTATACACGTGCACGCAAACACTGCAAACTTGCTTTCCTTGACTCGTCTCCTTGCTGTCCCTCTGCTTGAGGGATCCCTGTTTCTGTTTGCAGATATATAGTTCAGGATTTGATGGAGACCGATCTCTATAAGCTGCTGAAAACTCAGCAGCTCAGCAATGATCATATCTGCTACTTCCTCTATCAGATTCTCCGAGGGCTGAAATACATTCACTCTGCCAATGTGCTTCACCGGGACCTGAAGCCCAGCAACCTCCTCATAAACACCACGTGTGACCTAAAGGTGCCCTTCATCGGCCTTTTATCAGACCCTCCGCTAATTCTTCTGTACAACCCCCCCCCCTCCTCCCAGCCTCTCTCCTGTTGTAACTGTCTTTGCCTTCCCATCCTTCTCTCTCTGCAGATCTGTGATTTTGGCCTGGCCCGGATTGCTGATCCAGACCATGACCACACGGGTTTCTTGACAGAGTACGTTGCCACTCGCTGGTACCGTGCTCCTGAAATCATGCTTAATTCAAAGGTAAGACGTTCAGGGTGGAGAGGACCTGGGAGCCAGAACTACTGAATCAGGAAAGAGGGCGAGGTCAAGTCTGGCTGGGAGTCAGGATTCCTGACTTCTCTGGGGGGAAAAGAGAGCTTTAGCTAGTATAGCAGAGCACAGCGCGTGGATTGCTCTTAGCTATCCTAAGAAAAGCATATCTAGTAGACAGCCCCCCCATGATGCACAAAGTCTGTTCTTGTTGTAGCCCCTTTGGTTACCTAAGTTCTGCTGTCCAGGTTCACTCTGGCTGACCCTTTCCAGTTTTCAATTTCTGCCTTCTCCTCAAGGCCTTGGGACCGTATTCCTTCATGCACTCTCTTTTACTCATCATCCTTTTACATCCTCCTCATTCTTCCAAAGACTGTGACAGAATGCATCACTCTTTTGCAGATGTGTGATGCCCTTTTAGTCTAGACTGGGAGGAAACAGGGCTTACTACTATTTTTTTTGCTGGTGCTGCAGTTTCAAGATTTTGCGAGGGATAGGAAAAAGCAGGTGAGGAGGGGAAGAACCAAGGATGCCCCCCAATCCTGTGTTCTCTTTCTGTCTCTTTCTCCCTTCCCAGGGCTACACCAAGTCCATTGATATATGGTCTGTGGGCTGCATCCTGGCCGAGATGCTGTCGAACCGACCCATCTTTCCTGGCAAGCACTACCTGGACCAGCTCAACCACATCCTGGGTAAGGGGGAAAGGAGGGAGAGCTTTCCCCTCTCCTGGTCTTTGGCTACACTTTTTTCCCACACCAGAGCCCCCCCCCCCCCCCCGAAGTCTAGAAGCCTATTTCTCTTCCAGGGCTCTCCCCTTGCTTGGTGCCCAGGGGCTCTCTAACCTCCCATTTCTACAGGCATTCTGGGTTCCCCATCTCAAGACGATCTGAACTGCATCATCAACATGAAGGCTCGAAACTATCTCCAGTCTCTGCCCCAAAAGCCCAAGGTTCCATGGTCTAGACTCTTCCCCAAGGCTGATCCCAAAGGTAAGAGGGAGAGGACGGAAGATACATGTGTCCCAGCATGCATAGCTTATTGTTGACAGCCCCTTTTCCCGCACCCCAGGGTATCATCTGTCATCTGTCTCTGATTGGTTCACACTTATCCATGCAATCCATGCCAGAAGTCTCTTAACGGGTTTCTAACTAAGGGCCCATTCTTAATTCCAAACGGCAGCACGAAACTGAATTCTGTCTCTTTAACCGGACGTCTTCTTTTGTTTCTTAGTCTGCACACACCAGTAAGCGCTGAATGGGACCTATTTAGTTACTGTATTTATAGTCTGCCTTTCTCACTGAGGCCCAACGTGGGCTATGCGGCGGAAGTCCACTGCAGTTCACACAGAGAGATATCTCAAAAGCGTAGTGTATGTTGATGCAGTCAACATATCCACGTCTTGCAGGTTTCTCCTTGCTGCTGCTCAAGGGCCTATATTTGCAAAAAGCGTCTGTTCACTTTTCTGGACATCTGCTTGTGCGCTTGTCTCACGTTTTAAAGAACAATTGGTCGTCCTTAACTCTGGGCCCTGGTTTGCTGGCAACTAAGGAAAGTCTTCATGAATGAAAGTAATAGAAATTTAAGAGGCAGCATCTTGAGTGCAACCTTGTGTGGTATGAATGTGGTCGGATGTTAACTTGCTCTACTTTATTGACCTTTCTTTTGCTGGGGTGACCTAGATGTACAGGCAGCAGGAAGTCTTGTGTCTAATAGTTTGTGTGGAAGAAGGGACTGCAACCCGATCCCTGTCTGGGACAGCGTCTCATGCACTTTGTATCTAAGGCTGCAGAGCCAATGTGGGGTAGTGTCAGAATAGGATCTGGGAGATTCAGGTTTGAATCGCCTCTGCCATGGAAGCTCACTGGGTGACCTCAGGCCAGTCGCACACTCAGCCTAACCTACCTCGCAGGGCTGTTTTGAGGATAAAGTGGAGGAGAGAACAATGTAAGCCAGCTTGGGTGTATAGATGCAGGAGCCCTCATGCACGTGGTCTTTTTTTCCTATCTCCCTCTCCTTTTTGCTTAAAGTAATTTTAGTTCTGTGCCACCCTGTGGCATTTGCAGGTCCCCAGTTCACACCCTGAATAAGCTGCCAGCAACGGTAAGCTTGTTAAACACTGAGGGGATTCTTTGGGAGAAGCTGAATCTGTACAAAAGAGTCGGGCTTCCCCAAACCATAATGTTAGCAGACTGTTGATGCTTAGAATCTGCAAGGTAAAATAACTGCTTGTAGGGGAGGCATGATAGGAGCCGAGAATCGCCTGTTATTGGATAACTCATTCCTTAGCACTCTGCGCCTTCTAAATGAAAACAGAACTTTGCAGAGACAACAGGCAGCCAATCAAGCACTCAAAGATAGCATACAAAAATGACTTGTTGGAGGATACGATACATAGATGTTTATAGGCTAATTCAAAGATAGGCAAATCACAGTGGCCTGATCCTTGGGCGCAAGTGCCTGTTAAGGTCAATGGAGCTTACTCCCAGGTAAGTCCGTACCGGTGTTAGTCTCCGAATGCCTAGTTTTGGAGAGCACACACATAGTGAGAATACAAAACACCTGGTGGAACAGTGACTATCAGTGACACAGAAAACTACACAACTGGTGTTGGTCCATGAAGAAGAAAAAATCTGACCAGAAATATAACATCTGTATCTATTAGGATGGGTTCCCCAGTGTGATGCCCGTGGCGCCCTCTGACATCTTTCCAGATGTCTGCCGAGTGTTTTTAGAAAATGGGCAGCGCTAATGTGGGGCTTTTGCCCAGCAAACTTCTAATTGGCCATTGGAGATTTGATTGTCTCTGCTGATTTTGGCAGCAGCTGCCACCACCGCCAATGTTCCCTCTAAGCTGTGGAGTCTTGTGAGCAAAAATCCTACTTTGTGTGCTACTGGTATTAAAGTTGTGAGCAAACAGTTTGGCTACTGCATAGATTAGTTTGCTCTGGAGCCCTCCTTCCCGAGCTGAGACAAAGAACGTGTGAGCCGGAGGCTAGGAAACTGTGAGCTAGCTCCACATTAACTCAGCTTAGAGGGAACACTGACCACAGCGCCAGGGTCTTCACTGTGTGACTGAAGGTAAGCTGGGGCAGCCATTTTGTAGCTGGCTGCACCTCCCGCCAGAATTCCAAAGGTGCCCACAGGCTCAAAAAAGGTTGGGGACCCTTGTATTAGGATACAGTTACTTTTATTAGGGTACAATTATCCCTGGATGTAGCGACTTCAAAAAGGACAGTGTTAGTTCTTTTTGTTGTGTTAGAAGACAGGGAGTAAAAGAAATTGAAAATTTCAGAGGGGAAATTTGTTCACAGGATCATTGGGAATAGAGGTACTAGGCCAAAAGGGCAGCACAGGTCTGGGCATATGCTTTGAATGTCTCTCCCTCTTCCCCATCCTCTCCCCTGCACCAGTTCTGCACCAGGTCATCTTGAAATGCAGAAAGAAGTCAGAGAGCAACTACAAGAAAAAAAATGTACCAACGGATGGATTCAGTTTGTTGAATTGACTGGACTTAGTTGTTCAAAAGGGCAGAAAATGTCTAGATATGATAAACTACCGTGATTCACAAAAATTAATCATGGAGCCAAACACCAGCAAGAAAATCTTTGATTTGCCACTCGGGATTTGACAGTGCTTATCTCTTGAGAAAAGCATCCAGGATTCTTTCTAATTCAGTACACGGGCAACTGGGAAATTATCTAGAAAGTCCATCAAAATCACATTTCAGTTTCAGAAGAGATTCAAGGAGATTCAAGGGTGTCAGATCTCTTCAGGAAGCTTGGTAGTTATTTTAAGCCATCCTAATAGAGGCTTAGATAAAATGTATACCACGGAGTAGAAAGGAGCACAAACAAATTCAAGAGGACATGAGTTGTGTTGAGACAGCCACAAAATGCTTGTGTACTAAAAATGGAAGATTTTTCAAAAAAATACAAAATCTGGTTAAACAAACAAATGATAAAAGTATTCAAGAAAAGAATGTTATGAGCAAATTACTAAAAATATAAAAATGATCGACATTTAAACCATATAAGAAAGAAGCAGTAGAACAGTTAGATGGCAAAGGCTGATGTGAAAGATAGGGAAAATTGCAGGGAAACCAAATGAATTCTTGACTTCAGTCTTCACTGTGGAAGATGTTTGGAGAAAAAGTTTGTATCCGAGCCACTGTTTACAACATCTGTAAACAATGGGGCAAACTCTGAGGAGAGACAATAAACTGCAAATTAATGTCACTGAGGCCAGACAGCGTTCCATGTGAGAGAGAACTTAAGGAACTCAAAATGAAGAGTTGGATTTATACCTGGCCCTTCACTCGGAGTCTCAGAGCAGCTAACAATCCCCTTCTCTTCCACTCCCTACAACAGACACCCTGTGAGCAATGTTCCCTCTAAGCTGTGGAGTCTTGTGAGCAAAAATTCTACTTTGCGAGCTACTGGCATTAAAGTTGTGAGTAAGCGATTTGGCTGCTGCATAAATTAGTTTGCTCTGGAGCCGTCCTTCCTGAGCAGAGACAAAAATGTGTGAGCTGGAGGCTAAAAAATTGTGAGCTTGCTCACACTAGCTCAGCTTAGAGGGAACACTGCCTGTGAGGTAGGTGGGGCTGAGAGAGCTCTGAGAGAACTGTGAGGTCGCCCAGCTGGCTTCATGTGGAGGAGCGGGTTCTCCAGATTAGAGTCTGCCACTCTTAACCACTGTATCAAACTGGCTTCCGGGAGTCCACAGAAACGATGGAACTTTTGAAAAGTGAGAAATGTGAGAAGTGATGGACCTTTTGAAAAGAAATATGCAGCTTTTCATTAAAGTACAGTTACTGTTGAGTTTTCTATTACCATGTTTGACCATTGCTAGCACAGACAACTTTTAAGAGTTAGGCTCACACAAAGAAGAAAAGTCTGTCAGTGGTTATTAGACCTGATAACGCAACAAAGTTTGCATGGTTTGAATGCAGGAGATACCTCAGAATCTTGTGTGCTGCTGGGGGGTACAAAAGAGGGGAGGGCCGTCTTCGTGGCCCTGTGGACTCCTGGAAGCATATGGTCTGCCCCCTGCTGGAAACAGGATTCAGACTAGATGCATGCGTTGGGTGTTAAGATTTACGATGTGGTGCCATCGGTCCAATCCCATGTTAAGTCAGTGCACAAGTTACTTCTGGGTCCCATCCAATGGGACTGGTGGCTTAAGCAAATCATGCCATTAGCTCTACTGGCTCCTGTGGATACACACCAGTCCCTCACCAACTTCTGTTCCTTAAGAACATAAGAGACACCAATGTTGGATCAGGCCAAAGGCCCATCCAGTCCAACACTCTGTGTCACACAGTGGGCAGAAATACCAGGTGCCATCAGGAGGTCCACCAGTGGTGTGATGCTGGGTTGTTTTTCTCCTATTGCCATGGGTAAGCTGGTTGCTGATACCTTGTCCTTTATCTTGCTCTGTTTAGCACTGGACCTGCTGGACAAAATGTTGACCTTTAACCCAAACAAGCGCATCACAGTGGAAGAGTCACTGGCCCATTCTTACCTAGAGCAGTACTACGACCCCTCAGATGAGGTGATCAGTGCTATGGGGATGGGACGGGAGGGGGAGAGGGAGACTTCAGGACTCCTGGTTTAGGACTGATGGGTGGGGGGAGGACAAAGTTTGGGTGCCAGGATGTCTGAATACCATCCTCCCTTGTGCCCCATCCAGCCAGTTGCTGAGGAACCGTTCACCTTTGATATGGAGCTGGACGACCTGCCCAAAGAGAGGCTGAAAGAACTGATATTTGAGGAGACAGCACGATTCCAGCCTGGCTACCAAGGGCCTTGAGTGGCTTTTTGGACCACTGGTAAGTACAGCAGAGGCTGTGGAGGTGGTGGCGGTCTGGGGATGGCCTTACTGGAACTTCTCCCGTTAGGCAGCTGCAGTGTACAAGCGCCTTGACTTAAGCAGGGGTGTCGAACTCATTTGTTACGAGGGCCGGATCTGATATAAATGTCACTTTGTCGGGCCGGGCCGTATGTACCATAAAATGTAATGCCAGGCACCGGAGATACAAACTGTGTAAGGGACAGCAGCTGGTAAGCTCTGAGTTGGTGTATTCTCACTGCAAAGCCCCATGGGCTGAAAACCCATGTGGGTAGACTGGAGAGTCAGCGGTGCAGCACTGGGCAGACATTCTCATGCTGCTTGAGTGCTGCAGATGAGGTCGTTCTGCCGTGCTGAAGCCACAATCAGAGTGGCTCCGCCCACTTCCCCGAGCAGTCTCCTGTTCCCTCCCTTGCCCTAGTTGCTCACAGGTCACATAACAGCTCCAGACGGGCCTGGTTCTGGCCCCCGGTTGCCCTTGTTTGACACCCCTGACTTAAGCTTTCTTCCCATCATCTGAGGCCAGTTGTTTTGTAGCAGCTTTTTGTGAGCAAGAGTTTGCGCAGCCTGTTATCTTTGGGTGATATTTTATTTATTTATTTGACTTTTACCCCACCCTCCCCGCCAAGGCGGGCTCAGGGCGGCTCCCATAAAACTAATAAAACAATATACATCTTATAAAATTACAGATACAAACGTTAAAACCATTAATATCGATGGCGATACAAAACAGTAAAGTGCAATTGGAGACCCGTTCAACGGTGCCACCGCGTTAGGCCACTTCTGGGTCTGAGTCTGCACAGGGCCTGCAGCTGGTGAGGTGCCGCTCCTATCAGAATGCCTGCCTAAGAAGCTCCGTTTTCATGGCCCTGCGGAACTGTGGAGGGTCCCGCAGGGCCCTGATCTCGCTAGGGAGCTGATTCCAATAGGACGGAGCTGCCAGAGAGAAGGCCCTGTCCTTGTCGATGTCAACCTTGCGGCCTTCAGACCAGGGAGGGCCAGGCAGTTTTGAGATCCTGATTGCAATGGTCTCTGGGGAACATGCGGGGAAAGGCAGTCCCT
>NW_015171530.1:464962-514667 GCF_001447785.1 Gekko japonicus | reverse complement strand
TTCCACCTGGGGAGACCCATCAACAGCCTGGCCCGCCGCATTTTGCACCAGCTGCAGCTCCCAGAGTTGCACCAAGGGCAGCCCCGTGTAGAGAGCATTGCAGTAGTCCAACCTCGAGGGGACCATTGCATGGATCACTGCAGCCAGATCATTGCGTTCGAGGAAGGGAACCAACTGCCTAATCAGCTGAAGATGGTAGAAGGCTGCTACCTGGGCCTCCATTGTTAAGGAAGCATCCAGGAGCACTCCCAAGCTCCCGACCCTCGGTGCTGGCACCAACGGTGCCCCATCAAAGGCCGGGAGTGGGATCCCTACCCCGTACCGCTCCGACTCAGGCACAGGACCTCCATCTTCGTCGGATTCAATTTCAATCGACTCAGTCTAAGCCAGTGATGGCGAACCTTTTAGAGACCGAGTGCCCAAACTGCGACCCAAAACCCACTTATTTATCGCAAAGTGCCAACACAGCAATTTAACCTGAATACTGAGGTTTTACTTTAGAAAAAACAACTCATACATTAACTTAAGATGATCCAAACAAAGTAAGGAAAGCAATCCCAAATGCTTTCATTTACTTAAAATTATTTGGCAGAGAATTCGACACTTTAATGATGGTCTGGGCCTGGCTGGGGCGATGGCATGCGTGCCCACAGAGAGGGCTCTGAGTGCCACCTCTGGCACCCGTGCCATAGGTTCACCACCACTGGTCTAAGCCATCCAGCCATGTCTTGTAACGCCTGGTCCAGGTCTTCCGGGGTAGAGTCAGACTGACCACCCAACATCAAATAGAACTGGGTGTCATCCGCATATTGGTGACAACCCAGCCCATGCCCCCTGGCAATCTGGGCAAGGGGGCGCATATAGATGTTAAATAGCATCGGGGAGAGCACGGCCCTTTGAGGCACTCCACATACTAGTGAGTGCCTTTGGGACTGCTGCTCCCCAATAGCCACCCTTTGTCCCCGACCTTGGAGAAAGGAGACAATCCATTGCATGGCAAGCCCCTGAATTTCCATGTCAGCGAGACGGTGGGCAAGTAGCTGGTGGTTGACCATGTCAAACGCCGCCGACAGGTCTAACAGTAGCACTGCCGCCCTGCCCCAATCCAGGTGCCTCCGGAGGTCATCTGTGAGGGCAACCAGTGCTGTCTCCATCCCATGGCCTGGGCGGAAGCCAGACTGGAAAGGATCTAGCATGGAAGCGTCATCGATAAAGCTCTGCAACTGTATCGCCACCGCCCTCTCAATTAATTTGCCCAGATAAGGCAAATTGGAAACAGGCTGATAAGGCCAATTCGGCAGGATCCAGACATGGTTTTTTAAGGAGAGGACGGACCATCACTTCGTCCCCGGGAACAGTCCCTCAGAGAGGGACTCGTCCCCGGGAACAGCCCCTCAGAGAGGGACTTGTTGGTAATATCCCTGAGAGCACCTGGAAACCCCTCGCGGCCAGCTTTAATTAGCCAGGAGGGGCACGGGTCAAGGCTGCATATGGTTGGGCATACAGTTAACTTCCTCTAGGCCAGTGATGGCAAACCTTTTAGAGACCGAGTGCCCAAACTACGACCCAAAACCCACTTATTTATCGCAAAGTGCCAACACGGCAATTTAACGTGGATACTGAGGTTTTACTTTAGGAAAAAGCAACTCATACTTAACTTAAGATGATCCAAACAAAGTAAGGAAAGCAATCCCAAATGCTTTCATTTACTTAAAATTATTTGGCAGAGAATTCGACACTTTAATGATGGTCTGGGCCTGGCTGGGGCGATGGCACGCCATAGGTTTGCCACCACTGCTCTAGGCTGAGTGGACTGGAATAATCCAGAATGAGACCAAAATTAGTGACTTTCCCCTCAAGTTACTAAAGCCTCTGCCTCCCACTGAGCCCCCCCCCCCCCACACACACACACTGGTTGGGGATGGGCCTGTAGGCTTTCCACATAGTGGAAGGAGCCAATCTGCATGGTGAGCCAGTTTTGTAAATTCCGCAACCCATGTGAAACCTTTGCTGCACCACCTGAGTATGGGACGGCACATGAAGAAAGCTTGAGAGAGATGTTTGACCTGAATGGTTCACATGAATGTTGCCACAGAGAAGCAGCGTTGTGTGCAAATGCTGATTGCAATTCTACATTCGGTATTTGTTGTGCTTTTTGCTGTAGATGGATAGACGGACAAAGGGGACACACATTTTACTGTTCCATGATTTGCTGGTATTAAATAAGCAGTAATGATGGGGGGAGGGTGCATGCATATGGGGGAATTAGCTTTTGATTTGTTTTTCATGTAAATGACCAGACATCCAATTTCTGGTCATTCATAAGTCATCAACAAGTGATTAGGTGTTGCTGCCTTGTACCTGAACCTGATCTGCAGTTGCACGACTCCTGAGCGCTTTGCTGCAATCCCTCACGAGATCTCTTTCCTTGCAGGTCTCTACTTCACCAGGAGATGATTTGGGACTGTACCCAGCTCCCCTGCTGGATTATGGAGGGGAGCACAGGATTCAGGGGGTACTGATTTGGGGGTGCCCCTGTTGACTTGCTGTACAACTGCGCTTTGCTACGTGGCTGTGAACCCCAGTAACCCATCTCTGGACCCCTTAATGTGATGTATTGGGGTGAGACCCTGGTGCCCAGGTTGGGGAAGAGGAGGGGCTTCTCTCCTCCCCTACAGGAGGGAAAGGAAATGTTTTCTCCCCCCCCCCCCCACCCCTTTCAGTGAAACAGAAGGGGGGAGTGTCATCTATTTTGGCATTTTATTGTCTTTGTTAATGAGTTAATAAACTAACGCTGATTTTTAGCAGGGCCATTTCCCGATCCCTTGGGCATTATTAGCAAAGGGAGTTGAACATGAAATTGTGGCTCCTGGATGCTCTGTTCTGTAATCCACTGAACCCCAGTTCTTTTCCAAAACTGGGAACAGAATCCAGGAGTTTTGGCACCCAACCTTCTTGTAACACTCCTCCTGAACCCAGGAGTCCTGGTTCCTCCCTGCTCAGAGGGAGGGCATGCCTGTGCCGGGGGGGTTTTCGTTTTTGTTTTGGTCTGCTGATCAGTGCCAATTCGGAACACTTGTAATGCACAGCTGATCTTCGCTATCACTGCAGGTAGCATCTGATAAAGCTGCATAGGTAAGATTTTAAACCAGGCCGAGAAGTGTGCCCAGTGTTGAAGAGGCACGAATTCTCCCCCTCCCCTCTTCAGCTTACTGTATTGTTTGAGACGCTGTGCAGATGAAAAGGAAGGCTTTCAACTTTTGTCTGCTTCCTCTCACTGGAAACAGCCCAGCTTGTGGTTGTTCGCCTCTCCCCCGCCCCCCCGACTTTGCATCGTCTGATATGGACTGTTGCGTATGCAGGCTCCAAGAAACCAACCGGCCTCGACAACAGCACAGCACTTTTTGCCATCTTGCTGCTATGATCCTAACATGGCTGCCCCCTTTAATTTTCCCCCTCCTTGATTTGTATTTTTAAAACCATGTTGTGCAGATTTTTTAAAAAATCCCAGCCTTGGGCTGTGTGGAGTCCGAAAGGCACAGGATCCACAAACGTGACTTTAAGGGAGGGAAAGGCTGGGAAGATGATGGACGGTCACATCTGTGGCGTCCTGAGGGGACAGCCCAGTTGCCCCATAACAACCCAACCGTGTGAGGGTGGAGGAGGTGTTTCAGGTCCGTGAGCGCTCAAGGAGCAGGTGGCTAGACTGAAGTCTGCAGTGAGAAGGAAACCACCGGAGCTGCAATCCCCCCCCCCAACTCCGATGGACTAACTTTTTGATGATGTCCTTCCATTTCCGTGTGCCCCGTTTTTGGGTACCAATTTGGATGAGTGAAACTGGCGGGATCTCTGGGTTCTTGAAGGAGGAAGTTCTTTAAAGCAGAACAACTGGAATGTAGGATGTTCTGGTTTTCTTGTTCTGGTTAATGGAGGAGGAAGCTTCTCTGAGGTAACATGGCGTGATGACGAGCAATGGGCTTCCTGCCTAGGGGGCTGATGAAACATTCTGAGGGGAACTTGGATTGAAAGGGAATTAATGCCTCCCCGTCCCCTTCTGCTTCAAACTGTATAAAGACCCTGAAATAAATCATTCCTTTATTCCTTCAGTGCTTGGGTTTTTTTTAATGTTTTGGGCAGGGGTGGGAAGAAGGTTGGGGGTATTATATTGCCTGAAAAGAAAAAATGCTGTTTTTAAATATATATATATTTAAAATATATATTTAAAAACAGCATTTATTTAAAAACAGCATTTATATATATGCCTTTTGTCCCTATTAAAATTCCAGGGTGAAATTTAGCTCCCTAAAGACAGGGGTGGTTGTTCTTGGCTTCAAAACTGGTTTGTCAGGGTAAATATGAAACCAAAAAATGTGCAACTGAATTAAGTGGGAGTCTTTGCATGTTCATTCCGGCAGCTGCTCAGTAAACAAGGGCTTGGTGCGGATTTCACGTCTGCTAAGTGTAAAAGAGGTGGCTTGCCAGGAGGCAGGAAGGTGAACATGAAGTAAGGGTGCAAAAGGGGTGCCAGCACGGGATCATGACCTGGCAGGTGTGGGTGGCTGAAAGTCTTCTCCTTACTGCTTTTGACACACACAGACAGAAGCAAGGTGTGGATACCTCCATCAGCACTCTATATTTCGTGACTGGAGTTAATGTTAACGGTTACAAGTAAAACAGACTTTGCGTGTATCCTTTGCTCCAAACATTACCCTCGAATTCACTGCTATAACATTTTGGGATCAATAATCTGATAGTCAGACTGAGTATTTTATTTATAAGAAGTTACAGTTTTAACTGACAAGGAAATAAGAGTTGGATTTATACCCCACCCTTCACTCAGAGTCTCAGAGCAGCTTATAATCCCCTTCCCTTCCTCTCCCCACAGCAGACCCCCCCTATGAGGTAGGTGGGGCTGAGAGAGCTCTGAGAGAACTGCTCTTGAGAGAACTGTGACTGGCTCAAGGTTACCCAGCAGGCCTCAAGTGTCTCGAAGCGGCTTACAATCTCCTTCCTTTCCCCACAGCAGATACCTTGTGACGTAGGTCGGTCTGAGAGAACTGCTCTTGAGAGAACAGCTCTGAGATAGCTGTGACTGACCCACAGTCACTCAGCCGGCTGCATGTGGAGCTGTGGGGAATCAAACCCGGTTCTCCAGATTGGAGTCTGCCACTCTTAACCACTACACCAAAGAGGAACAAAGAACTGCCAACTACCTGCGCTGTGGTACCGGCACAGTGGCAGAAATTTGGTGCTGAACTGAAGCCCAGTAGTAGTAGTAACGAGTGGTGCCTTCTCTGTCCTAGTTTTCAGCAGCAAGAGCAAAAGAAGTCTGGACAAGTAATAGTAGGGGCTTGAGGTGCTGGGAGATCTCCCTACCCCGCCGTCCTTTCACCAGCCAAAAGGTGATCCTGACTAGGCTAGGTCACTGTTGCTCGTCATCCTTTGCGAAAGATGTCATGGAAACAACCCCAGTAATTGGTAGTGACACCATCCTTTACACCTGCAGAAGGGCCTGCATACTTTCCTGATTGCAAGGCAAGAGAACCAATTTTTCAGTCATTAAAAAGATTTACTTCCATCCTAAAATGGCCCTGAGTAAGAGCTGCCTTTGTTAGGGCACACCGATTTAAAATAACTTGAAAGTCTTGAAGCAGACCTGAGCAATGATCAGAAATGTGTTTTCTGGCCGTGACCTGGGTAGCCCAGGCAAGCCCGATCTTGTCATATCTTGGAAGCTAAGCTAAGGGCTGACCCTGGCAAGTACTTGGATGGGGGGCCTCCAAAGAATACCAGGGCCAGGAGGCAGAGGCAGGCTATCAAGCCATTTCTCTGAACATCCTCCATGCCCCGGTAGGAGTTGCCAGAGGTCCGATTGGCTTCCAGGCACACGCGCACACACACAAAATGCAAAAAAAAAAAAAAGATACATGTATGTTCTGCTGTAAACTAGTTCTCTTTTACACAGCCTCCCAAGTGGCATTCAAAGACAATCTAGATAGTGCCTAGATTAACGCTACAGAAAAAATGTTATGCCTTGTTATAATGGACACAGCTCAACCTCTCACCGTGCAGCTACATAATCAATTTAAAGGTCCTGCCAAATCCTATTATTTCATGTAGTTGGGAGCAAACTTTCCCTTGCAGGCAAGACTATGTGGCTTGGTTTGCACTGGGAAGGCTTTTTCCTTTGCTACTGAAGCACCAGATGTGCTAACAACCAAAAATATTTTGTTAACAGAAGAGGTGGCTCATGTTCTGGAATTGCCTTGCGAGGTCCTGCCTGCAGTCCCAGCATTAGGGCCTCTTGCCTGACTCACAGAACCAGTGACTTTTACAGTTTTCAATCTGAAACATCCAACGTGTATAACATGACATGCTGGAGAGAAATCGGTAATTCTTCCCTTTAGCCCTGGGGATTTCTGTTCATGAGAAAGAGGCGACTCTCTCTCCCACCTCTCATCTTTGTTACAAACACCAGGGAGGCTGTCCAAGCATAAGCTAACCTTCTGGATCTGGGCGCTCCGGATTTACATCGCTTCTCTGGCATGAAGCTCACTGGGTATCCTTTGGTGCTGAGAGTGATTGGTCTATGTATTTCACACATTTGTTGTGAGAACAGAATGGGGAAACTACAACTATGCATATTCACGCCCATAGCCATGATTGTGTGGCTTGTGGGGCAATATTTTTTTCTGGTAGGGCTGAAGTTCTCAGTGCAGAAAGAAAAGCCATTTAGCCAACAGAAAGCTGTTACCAGGATAGATCTCTAAATTGCAAGCTGTCAACCACTGCAGATGACAGTTCTCAGCTGCTGCAAATTAATCACTTCTGCCAGCCTAAGCAACAATTCTGATAACAAGCCAGCAGACTTCTTTAGTCAAGAAAGCTAGCACTTAGGCAGAAAAAACTCTCTTAAAGGAGACCAGTTTCTTGACACAGAGTTAGAAGGGATCCTGGAGGTCACCTACTCCAACCCCCTTGCTTAGTGCGGGAATTAGTCAGCTACAGCACCCCACTCTGCTTAAAGGTGTGCATGGCTTTAAAAAATGTTTTAAATTATTTTAAAAAGCATTTACAGGAGAAATTCTTGTGGGGCTCTGCCTTTAAGAAAGGGGGCGGAGCCCTCAAAAGCCCCACCATATAGAGCAGAAAATGCTATTGCCAGGCTGCACTGAAGAATACTTTGGACAAAAATGGGTAGAGAGCTAAGAAAAAGATGGAGGTTCTACCTTCTTCTAGCCAACTTCTTCAGGTCCCCACACAGAGAAAGAAGTGGACTATTCCACAGTGCTTCTACACGGCCTTCTCTCTACATATCAATCAAAGGAGATGAACTGCCACCTACAGGAAACCACAGGCATCCTGTGAGGAAGGCCACATAATCAGCAACAACAGACAATTGCTGTACACGGACCACTGCAGAATTAGCACAAGTGTCAGAGGAAATGGTGTCAATACCAGAGACGGCTGACCTGTATGTAGGTCCCAAGCTTTCCGTTTAGCTGGCATCCCTCCTTTAAAATGTGCCCTGCTGTCCTTTGTGTTCTCATTGTCAACCTGTTTTCATTTGGGAAGAGCAAGCTGCTGTTGTGCAACTGAGTGGCGTTTGCAACCCTGAAGGGTCAAGCCAGGAACAGATATGTGGTTGAGATACTTTAGAATTCCTCACTGGCAGGAACTGTTTTTTCAAGTGTATTTACTCTCTTCCTCTTGGTTATGTAAATGACCTCTCAGTACATACTAGAATGCAAGCTGAGCTCTACCAGAGATTTCAAATAACTTGAGCCAGTGCCATTTGGGGCATTTTTCTGGCAACAGCTACTTGCACTGATGATACTGAATCAGCCCCAAGGCTCTGGCCTGAAAGCATTTGAAACAGATATCCTGCCGAAGTTAAGCAGGCCTTGATCTGGATGAGTGAGGGATATAAAGGCAATCACGTATATCTTCAGGAGACTAAGGCAGAAGACAACTTCACAAATCCTCTTTAGGCTAGGCTACCATTAGGTGGCTGCGGTGGCTCAAGTGGTTAAGACGCTGAACTGCAGGCTGTGGAAGGTCAGTAGTTCAGCAGTTCGAGACCCGGGTGCCGCATGACGGAGTGAGCTCCCGTCTCTAGTTCCAGCTCCTGCCAACCTAGCAGTTCGAAAGCAAGAAATTGCAAGTAGATAAATAGGTACCACTTTGGTGGGAAGGTTAACAGCGTTCCCTACGCCTTGGTGTTTAGTCATGCCGCGGCCACATGACCACAGAAACGTCTTCGGACAGCGCTGGCTCTTTGGCTTTGAAACGGAGATGAGCCCCGCAACCCTAGGGTCAGATTCGACTGGCTTTCGAGCAAGGGAACCTTTACCTTTACCGTTAGGTAAAAATATGGAGAAAAGGATTGGTTTGCAGCTGGCACAAGTGTCAGACGAGGTATTTTATCTCCCTATCCAGTCTATATGCAGAACATATCATAATGAAAGCTGAATTAGATTTAGATGAAGGTGGAGTGCAAATTGGAAGGGAAGGAACCCTAACCGTCTGAGATATGCAGATGAGACTTCATTAATGGCAGAAAACCACGAAGACTTGAAATTACTACGGATGAAGGTTAGAGCAGAAAATGCCAAAGCAGGAAAACACTTGAATATCAAGGAGGCCAAAGTAATGACTACTGGGGAATTACACAACTTTAAGGTTGATGGTGAAGAGATTGAACTTGTTTAAGATTTTCTATTCCTTAACTCCATCGTCAAAAGGGAGATCGAGAACTGGAAGGGCAACAATGAAGCAGCTGGAAAGGTTCTTAAGTGTAAGGATGTGTTGCTAGTGGCCAAGATAATTCATACTATGGTATTCCCCATTACCAGGGCTATTTTTGGGCAGGAACGCACAGGAACGGAGTTCCAGCTTGCTTCCAAGTTGGCCACACCCAGCAGGAACTCATTAGCATAATAGGCCACACCCAACAGCAGAAACTCATTAGGATTGGCTACATTAGGGGTGTGTGGCCTAACATGCAAAGGAGTTCCTGCTACAAAAAAAGCCCTGGGTAAACAGAAGAAGCAAAAGGTGGGTGTGGCTGGATAAGCACACTTCTGGTAGCATGGGGGTGTGGCCTAATATGCTAATGAGTTCCTGCTGTTGGGTATGGCCTGTTATGCTAATGAGTTCCTGCTGGGCTTTTTCTACAAAAAAAAGCCCTGCCCATTACTATTTATGGGTGTGAAAATTGGCCAATGACGAAAGCTTGACAGGAAGAAAGGTGGTTTGAAATGTAGTATTGGAGGAGAGTTTTGTGGATACCAAGGACAAATCAGTGGGTTCCAGATCAAATCAAGCCTGGACTCTCCCTAGAAGCTAAAATGGCTACACTGATGCTATCGTACTTTGGGCCACATTGTGAGGAGACAAGAGTCACTGGAAAAGACAATAATGCTAGGAAAATTTGAAGGCAGCAGGAGAAGAGGAGGACCGGGCAGGAGATGGGTTGACTCAATAAAGGAAGCCTCAGTTTGCAAGACCTGGGCAAGGCGGTTAACAACAGGATGCTGGGGAGGTTATAAATCCATACGGGTGCCCTATGTTGGAAGCAACCTGATGGCATTTAACATGCACACACCCCTTCTGGAAATGCCTCAAAGCCTGAGTAATTTTAAATGCCTTTTTGTTTTAGAGTGGAGTCTCTACTGAACTCCAGAGAGCCACGGCCAATACAAATGTCAGTGGTCTGATTCACTGTAAGGCTGCTTCATGTGTTCATGGACTGGGTGTCCTGTCACTGAAGTTAATTGCTGGGCGCTTTCCTGCTCCAGTTACCTCTTTCAAGAACACATCTTTATATTCACACCCATCTCAGCCTTCAGGGTGAAATTGACCAGAAATGTCAATAAGCATCCTATTATGTAAACTGGGGGGCTGATGGTCTAGTAAGGCAAGGGTAGCCAAACTTGCTTAACGTAACAGCCACATAGAATAAACGTCATATGTCTGAGAGGCCCTGGTCACACGGAGCATTAGGCTCGCTAGAGAGGTAACAGCCACATAGAATAAACGTCATATGTCTGAGAGCCACAAGACATAAACAAGTATCACACACACATTTTTATTGAAAAATATGCAAATTTGCTTTTTATTAACATTAAATTAGACTGTGTGAAAGAGCCACATGTGGCTCCCAAGCTGCAGTTTGGCCACCCCTGTAGTAAGGTAAGGACAATACCAGGAGAGAACAGATGACGCTTGTAAAGCACCTGAAACGGTAGCTGGAAGTGACATGACTAATTTCAGCAAATGACTCTGTGTTTTATATATCTATATTTTTAAAAACCTAGCCTTAAAGACAGATAAGCTTGAGCCCACTTTGTCAGATTCATGAAATCATTCCTCATTTGGCAGACATATTTATTTATTTATTTGATTTATACCCCGCCCTCCCTGCGAGGCAGGCTCAGAGAGGCTTACATAAAAACACATGTATAAATACAGTTAAAATCAGAGGTGTCAAACATGCAGCCCGGGGGCCAGATCAGGCCCCTGGAGGGCTTCTATCAGGCTCGCAGTGGAACTGGGCTGTCTTCTGCTGCTTCTTCCAGTTCTGCTGTTGCGTCATTGTAGGTTTGCAATTTACAGATACACACCTGAACAGCATTCTCAAGATTGCAACAGCATAGACACTTTGATGCAATAATCCAGAGCAAGAAGTGTCAGTTATCAGACACTGTTAAATAAACAAAATGTTGCAAGAGTGCTAATGTTTTAAGCATGTTTTTATTTTAAGTTAAAAAAAAATCGTTGTCTTTGTGTCCTTTATAAAGTTTATATCTCCGCCACCTGGCATTACATCTTATGACACACATGGCCCGGCCCAACAAGGTCTCATTTATGTCAGATATGGCCCTCATAACAAATGAGTTCGACACCCCTGGTTAAAATCATACATAAAACAACCATAAATCATATATAAAACAACCATATGTTTATTTTATGTTAAGCTAGGTTGCTTCCAACATGGGGCACCTGTACGAATTTATAACCTCCCCAACATCCTGTTGTTAACAGCCTTGCTCGGGTCTTGCAAACTGAGGCTTCCTTTATTGAGTCAACCCATCTCATCATGACGGGTCTTCCTCTTCTCCTGCTGCCTTCAACTTTTCCTAGCATATACATGTTTATGTGAGAGCCAGTTTGGTGTAGTGGTTAAGTGCGCGGACTCTAATCTGGGAGGACCAGGTTCGATTCCCCACTCCTCCACTTGCACCTGCTAGATGACCTTGGGCAAGCCATAGTTCTGATAAGAGCTGTTCTTGAAAAAGAGCAGTTTCTGTCAGAGCTCTCTCAGCCCCACCTACCTTGCAGGGTGTCTGTTGTGGGGAGGGGAAGGGAAAGGAGTTTGTAAGCCACTCTGAGACACCTTTGGGTAGTGAAGGGCGGGGTATAAATCCATTATCTTATCTTATTATTATTTTATGCATACGGATTATGAATTTTAAAAAATGGAAACAGCTAGCATCAAAGGGCTGTACATACAGAGACAGAGCGAGAGACCCACCTCTTGGGCATCTGACGAAACCAGATCCATGAAAGCTGATATAGAAAGTGTGTCAGTATTTAAGGTGCCCCAACATTCCTGCCTGATTTTGATGCAACATGCTAACACAGCTACGCCTCTGGAATACTTAACTTATACAAGTCTACATAGAAGCACTAAGGAAGAGCAAATGCACAGCTTGTCATTTTTCTGGGAGGGATCAGGCCTATCCAGAGCATCTCTGCTTTCTTTAGTTTTTGAGGAACATTTGGAGAGCCACACCACTGTCTTTTCTCCCAGGAAAAGCTGAGAGTTGATATCGTGGTAAATGGTGAGTACCGGGATGTCACGGGTTCAAACTGCACCTCGGTCATGCGCCTGCTGGGTAGTCTTAGGCAAGGCCCTTTCCTGTCAGCCTCCTACATGAATGGTCTCAGGGTAATTTTAAATAATCCCACCTGACAGGGTTCTTGCAAGTATTACTTGGAAGTCACTGTTACGGGCTCTTACAGGCCACCACTTTTTGGACACCACTCTGGGTTTCTCTTACGAGGGACACTGCTAGCTTCGGGTAGTAGCGGGGACCACTTACCCACTGGCTCCGTTCTTCATTATAAAAACTCTCCTGGTTCACTCCAAGGCTCTTAAAACCGGCGGAAATTAGTGACCGGACTCCGTTGTGTAACAGAATAAAATGGCTTTACTGTGACACCTCGCATTTTCCTCCAGCACAACCTCCATCAGATACACGTTCCATATGTTCCAACAATTAATCCGCCCTCTGGGATTCTTCCCAAAATGTGTCAGTTCCCTATGGCTGTTAGCCTCCAACCGCTCACAACCACCTCACTCACTCTCCGTCCCCATCTCCCCCTTCTGTCCGTTTTCTGCCCATCAACCTCCCAAACATTCCATCTCTCCACACCGCCCTATGTCTGCACATCGCCCTTCTCTAGGTGTTCCCTTTTTGGAATCCGTCACAGTCACCCACTAAAGCACTCTTAACTCCCACAGCAGTGAAGAAGATCAAGCAACAGAACATGGATTCCAGGAATCCCTGAGCAAGTTGTTCAGGATGTTATGAACATGGTAAGGAGTTTTGCATCTCTCTGGACATTCAAGACTGGCTTTTAAGAGAGAAGAACTGCAGGATGAGACAGGGCCTGCTCTCATCCATCATGAATGCATTTTGACCACAGCCAAAAGGTATAGAGTCTGCAATGAATTTAATTCTTTGCCCATATAAATGAAATAATATGGGGAATGGAACAAGAGAAAGCATGCCAAGAAAGTTAACAAGCAGTGATATGAAAACCAATAAAACATTTTATATGTTCATTAAGACCTTACCTAGCTTAACTGAAAGGTCTGGGACAGCCATACTCATAAAAGTAAAACCAACACAATATTGTACAGGCTACATTAACTCTGTTCTGGTCTCTACTGGTTTAGCCTGTGCTATCGAAAGGTTGCCCTGAGCTGGATGGCTGAGGCTAGTCTGGTCTCATCAGATCTTGGAAGCTAAGTGGGGTGGGCCCTGGTTAGTACTTGGATGGGGAAAAACCAAGGATGCCCAGGGTTGCTATGCAGAGGCAGGCAATGGCAAACCACCTCCGTTTGTCTCTTGCTTTCCCTCCTTATTTCTGTCTCTCTCTTTCTTTCCCTCTTTTCCTCCTTCTTTCCTTCTCTCTCTCTCTTTCTGTGCAGATCTGTGCATCCCCCCCCCCAATAGCTAGCAATCCAAAACAGTCCAGTGGAGCCTGAGCGGTGGGTGTTGCCTTCTGACACACTTCCAGTGATGTCAGGGTGTGTGGCATATGCAAATGAGTTGTGCTAATGAGTTATGCTAATGAGCTCCTGCACCTCTTTTTCTACAAAATGACCCCTGATCAGCTGGCAGATGGGCATAAAGACAAAAAAAAGTGTTAACGCAAGAGTCAACAGGCAATGAAATGACAGAGATGCAGACTGAAACTTATCTCTGAAATGCATACAAGATAAGCAGTGTGACCATTCACATCAGTAATAAATAACAACACAACAACCTTAGACCACCTACAAGAAGTTAGTACATGTAGTTTGACAGGAAATCATTATTATGACTGAGGCAACAACAGAATCAAGCTGGAGAATTCTGCTCCACAAGTTGCACATTGTTAGCAGATTACTTAACGCAGCAAAGGTGCACAACCTGATTAAAGGGTAGCTAAAGCTTTATTTAGGAACTGACATACTTGACAGTGAAGACAGATAGTGTCCTAACGGCATCACCAGCTGCGAGAGAGAGAGTCAGACTGAGTGTGGAACTTCTGAGGAGGAGGAGGAGATTGTCCTAAGAGTAGCAATCTGGAGACAAAGGACACTTAGCAGGAGAGAAGGTGCTGACCTCCTATCTCATTGTCTTCTTCTCTTCTTCTTTGTACACCAGACTTTGCCTGTTCCAACTCACATTAGGGTCTCCCTTAAGTTCTTATGTTAAATAATATAATGGTGAGTTTAGTGAATAATGGTAAAACACTTTTGAAGACTCCAAAGTATGATGTAAATTGCCGCTTATTATAGAGTTAGGGTGGGTGGAGATTTCATTACTTCAGGGAATGAACAGGTGCAAAGGATGCCTTTCCCAAATGGACATGTTCAAGCCAAATAGGAAAGAGCATTGCCAAATTCCATTCTCACTCCCCTAAGATGATTACAGGTGCCATCTTCAGAATAGCACTAATAGAGGGGCCATAGTTCCAGCTCCTGCCTCTAGTTCCAGCTCCTGCCAACCTAGCAGTTCGAAAGCAATAAATTGCAAGACTGCAGGCTGTGGAAGGTCGGTAGTTCAGCAGTTCGAGACCCCGGTGCCGCAAGACGGAGTGAGCTCCCGTCTCTAGTTCCAGCTCCTGCCAACCTAGCAGTTCGAAAGCAAGAAACTGCAAGTAGATAAATAGGTACCACTTCGGTGGGAAGGTAACAGCGTTCCGTGCGCCATGGTGTTTAGTCATGCCGGCCACATGACCACGGAAACGTCTTCGGACAGTGCTGGCTCTTCGGCTTTGAAACGGAGATGAGCACCGCAACCCTAGAGTCGGATTCGACTGGCTTTCGAGAAAGGGAACCTTTACCTTTTACCACTTCAGTGGGAAGGTAACAGCGTTCCGTGCACCTTGGTGTTTAGTCATGCCGGCCACATGACCACGGAAATGTCTTCGGACAGCGCTGGCTCTTCGGCTTTGAAACGGAGATGAGCACCGCAACCCTAGAGTCGGATTCGACTGGCTTTCGAGCAAGGGAACCTTTACTTTTTACCACTTCAGTGGGAAGGTAACAGCATTCCGTGCACCTTGGTGTTTAGTCATGCCGGCCACATGACCATGGAAATGTCTTCGGACAGCACTGGTTCTTCGGCTTTGAAACGGAGATGAGCACCGCAACCCTAGAGTTGGATTCGACTGGCTTTCGAGCAAGGGAACCTTTACCTTTACTAACCATTCATTACTCTTTAAGCACTCCAAGAGTATGAAAAGGATGGTTCAAGAGTGTCAGCTTTAAGTATTCTCAGCTCAGTAATCTTCAGTACTTTAGAAACCACAACAAAGACACCCAAAAAGAGGCACGCAGCATACAGGACTATAATAAAAGATCCAGCTAGCCCAGCTCTCTGCCTCCAACAGCGTCTAACCAGACATCACAAGGAAGGGTGATGGCCGTTCCCCTATTTGTACTCGCTGTTTGCTAATCAAATGCATGACTGCATTTCTGTGAATTCAGAGCAGCCCTTGCCTGAGCATCCCGGGAGCTCTTTCTCACCCCTACTCTTCAGAATTTGCTGCCAAAACAGAAAGTGAGGCCAGGGACCGAGAGACTGAACTACGAATCAGGAAGTCCCCCAGTTTAAAGCTTCCCTTTTGCCATGAATCACCAAAGTGGCTTTAGGCAAGCCTCTATTTGCCCAGTCTCATGCTTTCCTTCTGCAATATTTATTATATTTTAATGGATGAGATGTTTCCTGAAGTAGCTGACAGCAACAAAAATTAAAGCCTTCTGCTGCTGTGCATAGATAATATAAGATATGGGATGGGCCCTTCCCTCAGGTTAACAGGTTAAAAGGCAGAACAGAGGAGAGATGCTAGCAACAAATGAATAACAAGAAACCGAGGCCAGGGTCATCTTCCTTGCAGGTGATGCAGCCACCCAGGGTTCCACCCTTGAGCCAGTAGCTAATGGGGGGGGGAGTGCCCTCCTCCCTCACTTCTGCAGTCTAACAGGCAAAACGGAAGGAAAGCAAATTGCTTCTGGGAACAAGGCAGTCTTCCTTCGTTGTGAGGGCAATTCTGACTTCTTATACATTGTCCTGTAAACACTAAATACTATTGTTCTTACTGGTGGTGGAAAGTGCCGTTAAGTAGCAGCTTATTGCAAATTCCTCAAAGGGTTTTCGTGGCAGGAGACACTCAGAGCTGGCTGGCCCTTGCCTGCCTCTCTGTAGCAACAGTAACAATGGGACAAACGGATCCTAGCTGGCACCTATTGGCAGGCTAGGCTCCTGGCCGAAAGCCTATGGAACTCTCGGCCACTGTAAATAGCCAATCACTTATGTGTGGGTGTGTTTGGGGAGCAGGGTTTGTGCACATATAAACCAGCCTGCGAGCTGGGTACTCTCGTCTTGTTCTTTGCTGAAATAAAGTATGAGCGCTGAAATCACTAGTAAGTGTGAGTAGTTTTCACATTCCAAGATCTGGTGAGATCAGGCTAGCGTGGGCCATTGTTATTATTACAGGATGATATTGTGGCCCCAGAATTAGAATACTGTTAAACAAGACAAATTCACTAAGGGATGACTGACCACGAATGCCAAGAATAGAACCTCCAGTTTCAGAAGCAGTCTACCTTTATTTGACGCTGAAGCCAAACAACGGGAAGTGGCAGTTTCTGTCAAACCTGGACTGTGAGCTTCCTAGGAGAAGCAAGCCAACTGCTGTTGAGAGACAGATTGCTGGACCGCCCCAGTGATCTGCACAGTCCAGCAAAGTAAATTTTTGGGACCTCCTAAAATGCTAACTTTCTGATTTCTCAAATCTGAAATGGCTGACAGTCTTCAAAAAAAACCTCACCAACATTCTCGACACTGGCACTTGTAGATGAAGGAGCTGTAACCAAGCAACCAATGCAAACATCAGAGGATCAAGTGTTCTCCTTCACACTTCATTTGCTATATCTATTATGGCCATTGAACAAAGTAGGAAGGGGGGGGGGGAAATCACCTATCACACACATACACTCAGGCACCAATCCCATCCAGTACTTATGCAAAGTCTAATGGGAGCAAGGCCAGCCTATTGTCGGATGGACCATTTCTGGATGCCCCTATGGCTTCTGCCTTCTCCAGGAGCACTGCTGCTACTCTGGGCCTGGCCAACCATTTCCCCCAAGTTGGGGAGCCAAGGACAAACATGTGCCACACAGTTGCTAGGCAACCGCAGCTGAAGACTGCATCCTCTGGGTTTCCTTGCCAGCTATCCTTTCATCCTCCCTCCCCCAGGCTCTGCAATACGGCCAAGTCAGGCTGCGGAGAAGCATCTTCAAAGAAAGACAAGAGAGACAGAAAGAATGTGAGGAAGCGGGTACTGGTAGCAAGGAGAGGCCCACGTTTATGCAGCAGCCGGGCAGCGAGTGCAGCGGGGGCGTGTCAGTGGATGGAGGGATCGGAAGGAGCTTCTGAAGATCCGCTCAGGGTGGCTGTCGCCAAGGGCAGCCCTGGAAAAGGAATAGCTTTTTCTTAACTAGGCAGAATCTGGAACATGTACTGAAGAAGGTGTGGTTGCTTCTAAGTGATGACACCAGGTAACGCCAGGTATGCAGCGACAACTGAGTCAAAGGACGCTTGTGTGAAGCTGGACTGTCATTTGAGAGAGGGGAAGAGAAGATTGAGAAACCAGAGGCTAGCTTGGCTTCAATGGAAAGATTTTTTAGAAAATCACACACCCTCTCTCTCTCACACACACACACACATACAAACCCCACAAACCTCCAGTTCACAGATCTAGATGCAGAAACTTGCCCAATTGTTTTGGTGTAGTGGTTAAGTGCACAGACTCTAATCTGGGAGAACCGGGTTTGATTCCCCACTCCTCCACTTGCACCTGCTGGATGACCTTTGGCGAGCCATAGTTCTGGCACAGCTGTTCTTGAAAAAGAGCAGTTTCTGTCAGAGCTCTCTCAGCCCCACCTACCTCTCAGGGTGTCTGTTGTGGGGAGGGGAAGGGAAAGGAGTTTGTAAGCCGCTCTGAGACTCCTTTGGGTAGTGAAGGGCGGGGTATAAATCCAATCTCTTCTCTTCTCTCTTATCTCAAAGACAATGTAACAAGCAAACTGGGAGAGATCGCTCGGGACGAATGTTGCCTTCATATAATCAGAGTTGGAAGGTACCAAAGAGGTCATCTACTCCAACCCCTCTTCAGTGCAGGAATACACAATTACTGCATTGTGCAAAACAGGATGTTGGACTGCATAGTTCTGTGGTGTGACCCAGCAAATCTCTTCCGATACTCTCTTCCACAAGCTGTAGAAATCCCAATTCTACGTATCATCGTGAGCTGTCACCCTTTCCCAATCAGATGGTTGCCAATGAAAATGATCTTATCTTAACCACTAACCCCAATCAGCTAACATTGTTTACAAACTGGGAAAGAGATTCATCCCACCTCTTGTTTACATGTTAGGAATGAGAAATGCTGTCTTGTAAAAGAAGGTGAGCCAAGACACTGGAAATATGCCTGAGGCAGAGACCAGGCTGTTAGGTATCCCTGGAGAAGGAATGAAATCTGGTGATTTAGGGCAAGAACAGCCAAGAGCTGGGTTGCTGGAGCCAAGAAAAGTGCTCTTTACCCTCTGAGAGAGTCAACACTGTAAAGTGTGCAGATAAGCAGCAGAAGGGGAGGGAGCATGACTTGCTCTGTATGTGTGTGAGTGTGTGTGTGTAGTCATTCAGGTGAATGAACAGGTGCAAGGCGAAGATTGGGAAGGTCCTGCCAAGCAAGGGGGTGGGGCAAGTGTCTGTCCTCCCTTCCACACCCCATATTTCTTCCTGGTCCTGTCCCTCAAATTCACATGAGCTTGCTTAGCCAGCTTCACCTGGACAGGATGACTTGTCAGCTTTCCCCAGTCATCTCCTGTTGCTTCTAAGAACCCAGGAGCGCAAGAACTCCAGGTTATTGGATTCCACCCATCAGGCTCCACTCTTCTCCCAGAGGACCTTACTTTTCCCATCTCTTCTTCTTCTTGTTTCTTTTTTTGCCATAACCTATGAGCCCAGCTCATCCACCTGAGAACCAAGGTCTCCTGGCTCCTGCTGTCTCTGACCTGCTCTAGCCCCCGTGCCAAGCTCGGGAGTCCTGGCCACCACCCCCCCCATGGGTTCCCCCTTGCTCCTCTTTGGCCTGCCTGCCTTGGGGATCTATGCCCTGACCTCTCACTGCCTGCGAAAGAGACCACACCTGCTGCACAGGCCACGGAAGTTTCCCATTCGATGCCGGCATGCGTCCCACCGTGGAGGTGAGTTCTGCTGGGACAAGTGAGTATTTGACTGGGGTGGAAGGGCATCTAGAGAGACTGAGAATGAGGCGTCGTGCGCTCCAAATCAGGGATTAAGATAAAGACCATAATCAGAGTAACCACAGGGGAAGAAAGGAGACCTGGATTCCAGTAGCCGCTCGTCCCTCGATTCCTTGTCACTGTCAGGCACTTTTAAAATATATTTTTTCTGCTCCGGTTCTCCGACTTGTACTGCTGCATTCCTAGAATCGAAAGTGGGAACCCTTGGTAGGGCTGAGGAGGAGAAGCGGGTGGATGTGAAACGAGCCGAGAAATACAGTGCCTGCATTTCCAACATCCTTGTTTCCTTCCCAGGCAGCGGAGAGCGGATTGAGAACACTCTGGAAGCCTTCAGCCAGTGAGTGATGTTCCCCCCCCCAGTTTTGCTCGCGTTATTGTGGCTCTCCGGCCTCTCCCTGACCCTTCTCTCCCCCTTCCCAGTGCTCAGAGCCAGGGAACAAATCTACTGGAACTTGACTGCCACTTGACAAGGGACGGGGTTGTGGTTGTGTCCCATGATGATAATCTGGAACGCCAGACAGGACACAACATCAATATCACAGAGACAAACTACGAGGTGAGGACTCAGAAGTTCTGGCTCCCCATTATCCCTTGCCTCTAGCCCCCAACAACCCAGTCATCAAAACCCAAGGATCTTTGCTTCTATCTGTGCATATGCCCCAATTGTATCCCAATCTACCCTTCCTTCCAGGAGAATACAGGTGTCCTGGCTCCATAACCTTCACCCTAATTGTATTCCCATAGGATCTGCCTACCTATAAGGACCGTCTGGAAGTGACCTTCTCACCAGGTGAGCAGGGCTGAGAGATTATTTGGAGTGAGGGCACTGTAGGGGAAAGTGTAGCCTTTGGCAGCTACTGGCCAAGCGTCCCTTTGTTAGAACAATTGTGGGTTATAATCCAAGATAGTTAGGTTGCTCCTAAGGGCTGGGGATTGGTCTCCAGAGTAACTGGCAGTTGGGAAGACACTGAAACAGAAGCAGAAAGGGAACAGTCTAACGGTACCTGAAATACCAACACGTTTACTGCAACAAAGGCTTTCATGGTCTTGAACCCACTTTACATTTTGAGGAAGAGAATCAGTGTTGCTGTCAGATGACCATCTAGCCTCTATTTGGAAACCTCCAAAGAAGGAGAGCCCACCACCTCCCAAGGAAGCCTGTTCCACTGAGGAACCACTCTGACAGGAAGTTCTTCTTAATGTTTAGCCAAAAACTCTTCTGGTTTAATTTCAGCCCGTTAGTTCTGGTCCGACCTTCTGGGGCAACAGAAAACAACTCCACACCATCCTCTATATGATAGCCCTTCAAGTACTTGAAGATGGTTATCATATCACCTCTCAGTCGTCTCCTCTCCTGGCTAAACATACCCAGCTCCTTCAACCTTTCCTCATAGGACTTGGTCTCCAGACCCCTCATAATCTTCATCCCCCTCCTCTGGACACATTCTAGTTTGTCTATATTGTTTCTGTCTTGTCTGTTGTTGTTTCTGTCTTTCCTGAATGGTGAGAAGTTCTAGGGGCAACCCTATCAGATGTGTTTCTTTGGATAAAAGAGGGCTTCAGAGATTTAGTGTTTGTACAAATCTACAAGCAGAACATAATTGGAGGCAAAGCAGCACTCCTATAAGGCACAAGGTCCACAAAAGGCAATCCTTGCAACCATACAGAGGCTGGGCCCCTCAAATTCATCTTCCTCTAATTAGAAACTTTGAGTTCTGTGAATTTAGGCAGATCATGAGAGGGAGGGCAGGAAGGGTTGCATCAGTGCTTAGTTCTTGTGGCCCTTTCTTACATGCCCAGGGAAATGCTGATTGCCACTTTGGGGTCAGGAAGCAATTTTTCTCCAGGCCAGTTTGGCTGAAGATCCTGGAGGTTTTTTGTCATCTTCTGGGAACGGAACAGCGATCACCGGGGGTGTGGAGAGGAGGTATTTGTGAATTCCCTGCATTGTGCAGGGGGTTGGACTAGATGTCCCTTGAAGTCCCTTTCAACTCTATGATTCTATGATTCTAACAGATATGAACTTTTGGTGGGATTATGGCCCAACAAAGAAAGTGTCAGTCCTCTTGAAACCACCTCGCTCTTCCCCTCCCCTCCAGGCCGCTATTCTCATGGCTCAGATCACCATATTCCACGCTTGGAGGACGTTCTTCAGAAATTCCCTGGCATACCTATCAATATAGAAATTAAGGAGAATAATGATGAACTCATACAAAAGGTAAGGCACACAGCATCTCCATCCTAGTCACCTACTAGATCCCGTAGCACAATTTCTTTGTTGGACCCCTCCCCTCCCCTTGCTACCTATAGGACAGGAACACATTTGCATCACTTCTTGCAGTGGATTCTGTGCACCTAGCCAAGATCAGCCCCATGAACATCCACACCATCTCCCGCCTCCATAGTTCAGTGGCAGTCTGCAGAGACAAGACTCCTGCTCCCCTCACCCCACCCATGCCTGATTTCATTTCTGAGTCCCTTTCCAGCCTTCTCATACTACATTCACTTCGGGAAATTGGGCCCATAATTTGGAAAACACTCTACTCAACAGCAAATCCCAGGCCCTAGCCATCTAAAGTTCTTAAGTGAATCCAAGATTCCCACGGTCTGTGAGAGGAGAGCTAGCAAACTGCAGGGAAGGGGACAGTGACCCAGAGCTTGTAAACTGTCAGGACAAATAACAAATTTCTCCCAAGAAACACTGCAATTAGAGTCAGGTAAGCAAAACTTGCTTGCCTGAAGGGCTCTGCTGTGTGAGATGGTTTGCGTCGGCATATGCTGCAAAAATCTGGCTTGTCCCAATGAGTGATGACTCCAGAGATAATTATCATTTTGAATCCTTCAGGCAACAAAATGCCCCCTTTGTTTCCACCAGTTAGGCAACTCCAGAAAGTCTACACTCCTTCTGAGAAATAAACAGTAGTCCGTACCCTTCCTCTCCTGTGTTCTGCCCTTCCATACAGGTAGCAGATCTCATCCGCCAATATGATCGCTCCCACATCAGCATCTGGGCATCCTTTGAAGAGGACGTGTTGAAGAAATGCTGCGCAGCTGTATGTAATGATGGTCCTCCGGCACTTTCATTGCTGTTGTCTCTAACCATGAAAATGTCTTTTTTTTTTTTTACTAGACTAAGACTGATTTCGCACAAGGAGCTGCGCTGCCGTCACGCCTCCCTTTGCCCCGTTTCCATTGGTCAATTTCCCACTCGACCACGGGGGAAATCGGGCGAAGCCGTGGGTCAAAATGCGGCCGTGCGGCTTCAAGTGGGAAATTGACCAATGTAAATGGGGCAAAGGGAGGCACGACGGAAATTGACCAATGTAAACGGGGCAAAGGGAGGCGCGACGGTGGCGCAGCTCCTTGTGCGAAAACAGCCTTGTCTAATTGGAGAAGAGTATGCAGGGCTTTCAAGCATAAACAGGACTTTCCATCCACTAGAGAATAACAGATAAAAGTACTTCACTATAATAAGCTAATCAGAACATGTCCAAGGTGCTCTTTTGGCTAACTACTATTATACACAAGAACTGGGGTTCCCAGCATTTTCAAGTATGATTACCTCTTTTTAACATCAAAAAATCTTGTGGACCTCCCATGATAGTAGTTGTACTATTAGGATCTGTGGACTGAGAAAATATGTAAAGACAAAAAAGATGCAAATGAACTTGCTTAGTGTGCATATGGATTCACAGATGTCTTGCAACTACTCCATGCCCCCCACCGGGGGCCCTGGCCCGAGAACCACTGCACTAGAACAAGTTCGAAACTTGTTAAAAGCTGTCATGGTCCCTGACCAAGAACTTTGGATATTGTAGCTCTGTGAAAGGGCCAGGGGATCCCTAACAGAGTACCCAGTAAGTCCCCGCACAGCACTACAATTTCTGCATTTCTTTGTGCCCCAAAGAAAAGAGATCTTTTATTCTGGGACAGAGTCGGAAGCTACACATATAAACTGTGTAGGGTGTTTCTGAAAACATGTGAGCTACAGGGACCAGCAAGGGTGACCAAGTCCAGTCACTCACTTCTTCCTCATTATGAAATCTAGAGGCTATACATCCTCATAGTAGATACTGGGTGGGCGGGAATCATTTTCTCTTCTTTTTCCATCCTCTAGAACAAAGAGATGCCGTATATCTTCTCCGTCAAACGTGGCATCGCCATCCTCCTCCTCTACTATGTGGGGCTCCTGCCTTTCATACCACTGAAAGAATCTTTCCTCGAGTTCTTCCTGCCATCCATCATGAACAGGTGATAGCAGCTGTGCTGGGCAGGGCAGGGCTGGGCAGAAGGGGGAAGAGGAAATATAAGGGCTCTTAAAGATAAGGATCAGCAACTAGAAGCCCAAGTGGGAAATCTGACTCCATTTATTAACCAGAGCCAAGAAGGGGGCTGACTGAGTGCATGGTATGAAGGGCTGTGGCAACAGAATTTGCAGGAAGTGCACTTCGGAAAGCGGTAAGGGGCTGGTCTACCATGCTGGTCCTAGAAATAAATGAATGAAAACCAGAGAAGAGAGTCTAATGAAGAGGGCTTCATTTTCCACCAGACAGAGAAAACATTGGTCTTGGGATGCTGGAACTCATACAGTAGTGTCTCTGTGATAGGAATCAGGACTAGATAAGATAGGGGGAAATTGTTACTGAGAGGGTGGGGGGCTAATAAGTACAGGGGACACCAAGAGCTAAGATTCTGCTGCCTGACAGAATGCACCAAGAACATGCTAGGCATAGTACAAGAAATGGATTTGATAGTGTCCCCACCAGAAAACCTATAGTGGCTGCGGTCACACGGAGCAGTAGCCACGCTACTGCGACGGAAGATAGGCAGATTTTCCAGGCGCAATCTCACCGCCACATCTGGGAAGCGTACAGCTCCCGTGGCGAACCCGAGGCTTCCCTCCGAAGATGCGCGGTTAAAAACTAGTACCTTGGATGTAGTAGTTTCCGAAAACCGTGGGGCAAGGGCGGGCGTCTGATCGTGTTTCCAGTGGCATCCGGCCCCCGCCAATGCCCCATTGCGAAAAGGTTCCCCCCCCCCCAAAGTCTCCAGGGATGCGCACAAGCACCCAATGGGGCATGCTTCAGGTTAATGGGGCATGCTTCAGGTTAAAAAACCCCACAACCCCGTTTGCCACACCGCACTGCTTCTTTGGCGCGTTGTGTGATCGGCACCTCCCCCCTAACCATGGGACCTCGATGGGACCGCAAGGGGATGCCTGATTGCACAGTTGCGTGTTATTTCGCTGCGCGGCAAACAGCCATGCCTTCCCCCCGCTTCAGGTGGGTAGCAATGTCAGCCTGCATTAGGAGCAGAATTTGAGCCCAGTAGCACTATAAAGACCAACAAGATTTCCAGGGTTTAAGCCTTCCAGAGTCAAAAGCTCCTTTTGTCAGAATTTAAGGCCAAGGGACCAAGGTATAGGAGGCATCAGTATTTTTTCTTCAAAGGGAGGTTAAATACGCCCTCCTTCAGGGACACTGCTGCAACCAAAGCTGGAATCTCCCTGCTGCTGCTTTAAACTGAAGGGGGAAGGGGAGACCAGATAATGTGTTTCCTGTGTGTTCTGCCTGTTTCAGGCCTCACTAAGGTGCAAAGCCTGTTTCTGGGTTGTAGAATCCAGGCTGCATGTGATGAAATGCTCCTCTATATAAAAAGAAAACTCTGCTTTGAAAAATAGCCTGCCAAGAAGAAGGGTTCTTTTTCAATCATGTTACTTTTCTATGTAGAGGGCATTTCTTTTGTATGGTGAAAAATTCAAGCATGCACATCCATAATCTGAACTTTTAAACAGTATAGCCCAGACACAAGTGTAACTTCTTAGTGAAAATGAGACCCAGCTTAACTGGACAGGCAAGGCCCCTTTTTTAAAAAAAGCATCCCTGAGTTGCTCCTCCAATGTTTCCCCCACCAACCCCTTCTTCTCACCTTCTGTATGTATGTATGAAGTTTTATAAAGTTTAACTGTAAGGGAAAAGGGTATGAAAGCAGAGTTAAATTAATTAAAAGGTTGTGATTGCAGAGGAACAGGAGGAAAGACATGTACTGTGAATCTTGGCTTCTTTGAGAGGAGTGAGAGATCCAGTTGTTTAAAGGGGGGAAAGGCATTTCTTAAGGGTCAGTTAACCCTCCCCTTTTTTATTTTATTTTTAACCACAGGACCTTTTTCCCAGTGGAAAAGGGCTACTGCGGAGCATTGCTGGCTAAATTTACCCACAGGTGAGTGATGGCATGCAATATTTTACCTGCTCAGTTTTATTAGTAACTCTGCCCTTTTCCAGACTTCTGTTTCCTCCCATTCCCACTGCTCTTCCGCGTTCCTCCACAGTTTTATCTTTTAAAGCCATCTATTTATCACATGTCTGTCCCAACCTTCTTCCCAGAAACTGAGGACAACCTACAGTGTTCTTTCCATCACTTTTTAACCTTCTGATAAAGGCTAAACTGAGAGAGTGACTGGTCCAAAGTCACCCAGAGAGCTTTATGGCTGGCGGGGGGGGGGAGGATTTGAACCCAAGCCTCTCCACTGCACCTCCTTGGTTCTATCGCTGGCTGGGCTCCAAGGTAAACAGGCAGGGTAGGGGGTTGACTGCCTCCTCTTATTAAACCCTTGGCATTCTTTATTCTCCTTCACACAGGGTGACCATGAGGAAAAAGCTTTTTAAGCATCTTGAAGACAGAGGAATACAGGTAAGTGGGGCAGGGTAGCAAGCTGGAGTCAGGATTGCAGAACTCTGTACCCCCTACCTCTGAGGGCTTGCCAAGCCTGACTAAAACATTTTATAACAACATCTTCTTGTTATAGCGGTTTCTTTCCCATCTTTCCCCCATGGGGCTCAAGGGCATACCCGGTCTCATCAGATCTTGGAAGCTAAGCAGGGTTGGCCCTGGTTAGTATATGGATGGGAGACTGCCAAGGAAGTCCAAGGTCGCAGAGGCAAGCAATGGTAAAGCACCTCTGTTCTTGCCTTGAAAACCACAAGAGGGGTCACCATAATTTGCCTGTGACTTGAATGGTACTTTCCTTCACCAAAGAAAGCAGTACTGTCTATATTTGCAGCCACCCTGAGAGAGGTACATTAAGCTTTCCACAGCCAACAAGCTTTGTGACTGTCACCATTTTAGGGGTCAGAATGTTTACTTGTACATTCTTGCCACCTACCACAGCCTCTAGATTGGGACCAGGTCTAAATCTGTAATTTAAAATATTCTAGATCGTCATTAGGGGTCATTTGGGGCCCGGAGTGTGCCGGAGCGCTGCTCTGGCAGCCCAGGAGTGGGCACAAATGGTGGTGGTGGCAAGCCCCGCCCCCAGCACCCTGCCCCGCCTGCAAGCTCCTTCTCTCTAGAGTCTCTCCATTCTATTCTATGGCCCCACGGGAAGCAAAAAGGGGGGAGCATCTTAAAAAGCCTCCCCTTTTCCAGCTGGCCTGCCAAGGCGGGCTGGGGGGGGGGAAGCAAAGAGAGAAGGGGTTTAAAGTTTAAACCCCTTCTCTCTGCCCTTCTCTCTGGAGTCGCACCATAGTGATGGCATAATCCCTCCATTCTATTCTAGGGGGCTTTCCCTCCTTTCTTCCCTTCTTTCTTTCCCTCCTTTCTTCCCTTCTCTTTTTATCCCCTTTCCTTCCTTCTTTTCCCCTCTCTCTCTTTCCTTCCCTCTTTCCTCCTTCTGTGGCCCAACTCTAGTGAGAAGGGGTTTAAGTTTAAACCCCTTCTCTCCCACCCCCCCACAGGCCAGCTGGGGAAGGAAAGTGGAGGCTTTTGAAGATTCCTTCCCCCCCTTTTGCTTCCCCGTCTGACATCACTTCCAGTGATATGGAGGGGGGGTGGGGTGGGGGGGTGGCATATGCTAATGAGCTATTATGCTAATAGCCTAGTAGCTCATTAGCATACCTTATGCTAATGAGCTCCTGCAGCTCTTTTTCTATGAAATGATCCCTGATAGTCATTATCATAAAGCAGGAGTCCAGCACCACCTTAAAGATGAATAAAATTTATTCCAGCATAAGCTGTTGAAAAATCAGTGCTCACTTTATCAAATAAATAAAAGTTTTGGTGTAGTGGTTAAGTGCGCGGACTCTAATCTGGGAGAACCGGGTTTGATTCCCCACTCCTCCACTTGCACCTGGCTGGATGACCTTTGGCTAGCCATAATTCTGGCACAGCTGTTTTTGAAAAAAGAGCAGTTTCTGTCAGAGTTAACTCAGCTCCAAGGACCTCACAGGGTGTCTGTTGTGGGGAGGGGAAGGGAAAGGAGTTTGTAAGCTGCTCTGAGACTCCTTTGGGTAGTGAAGGGCGGGGTATAAATCCAATCTCTTCTTCTTCTTCTATGTGAGTGCACAGAATAAAACCTTTCTGAAGTTTGGTACTTTGACTGGGAGAGAATTTCTGGATTAACTTCCCCATGAACAAGCCGCTCATGGCTCAACACCATGTAACGGACCTACTCTACAGAGATCCCTGTATTTCTCTGACCCAGTTGGCTACACTGTCCATACTCAACACTCTTGGGCTCTGAAGAAACAGCCATGCTAATTTGCTTGCCAGCACCTGGAGAAACTGGTTTTTAAGATTGGCTGCTCCAGTTCGGCCTAGTCATTCCACTCTCTGTGTGTGTGTGTGCTTGCTTGCTTGTGTTTCTGCAAGGAAATATCAGGATGCCCACCTCTCTTTCCTCCATCTGTGTCATAGTTTTGAGCTTTGGCTGGCTCATGGGGAGGTCAATACAGAAATTATCTCCCAAAGTACCAAATTTTAGCAAAAATGTTATTCACTGCACAAACAAAGAGACAAATAGAGATATCTACAAAGGTGAATCACACAGTATTTTTTGAAAAAAGGGAAACACAGTTTCTAGCTGATTAAACACTTATAATTCTCTGTGCATCTCCCAGGCCAGGCACACAGTTCCCTTTCTGGAAAATGAGACACGAGAACAGTCAGAAAAGTGGCATGTCTGTTCAAAATCCCCAAAGAGGCTTTGACCAATAAACTTTTTACTTAGGATCTTATAGGTTTGCATACAGCCACCAAATGGTGGGGTGCACAAAGCACAGTGGGAGTTACAAAGAGGAGAGGTGTCAAATTAGGGAAATACTCCACTGATCCCACCCCCAGCAGTGACAGGAAACTGGGATGGATGGATGGATGGTCAAGGCAAGACATCTGTATGCTGATTCTCTCCTTGCCACACGGACTTCATCTGTATAGCACATGTCTGTACAGTGTTCAAAGAACTTCACCCCCATTGTCCCAATAATCTTTCAGCAATGCTGTAAAAAATAGGTCAGTATTATTATACCCACATTGCTCATGGAGACTCAAGACACAGAGACCGGAGTATGCCTGAGGCTACGTGTTATCTGATCCTGCATGTGCTTTCCCAGAAATCTACCCTACTGAGTTTAACGGTATTCACAAGGCACTGAAGCCTTAATTAATGTATGTCTTAGATTAAATTTGAACCATGGACTTCCTACTCTCGAAACTGTATGAAAACTGTGTGCTCCTCTAGGAGCAGGTGCAGACTCTTCTGCTGAATTTCTGCCCTCCCCTTGCTTTAGGGAGGCTTGGAATCAGAGGTCATTTCGGGGGGGATCGCGGGGGATCGCAGTCCCCCCGGGTGAGGTACGGGGGGCGGGGCACATGACAAAGCCCCGCCCCTTGCTTCCGGCCCTCATTCAGCCAGAAGGAGGCAGGAGAAGAGGGAGGGTAAGTTGCTTCCTCCCTGCCTCTCCCCCCCCCTGCCTGCCTGGGGCCAGGGAGGGCCTTCACGGGGCTTCCTTGCATTCCCGCCGGCCTTGCAGGTCCACCACCGGGCCTCTCATGGGGCTCGGCAGTGGAGCTGCAAGGCCGGCGGTGGCGGCCGGGACCGTTGGGGGTGGGGTGTGTGGCCTTATGACACACTTCCGGTGATGTCAGGGGGTGTGGCATATGCTAATGAGTTCCCCTAGCTCTTTTTCTACGAAACGACCCCTGCTTGGAATATTTAAAACACAAACCCTTTTCTTTCCAATGAGCGTCCTAACCTGGATAGCCCAAGTAAGCCCAATCTCACCAGATCTCGGAAGCTAATTAGGCTGGCCCCTTGGTGTTTGGATGGGAGACCACCGAGGAACTCCAGGGTCACTATGTAAAGGCAGGCAATAGCAAACTACCTCTGAATGTTTCTTGCCCTGAAAAACTCTACCATGTTGCTATAAGTCAGCTGTGACTTGACGGCAGAAAAAGGAAAAGTGCCTGGCATGTTTACCGATTTTAACATCTATTCAGCATTTTTGTTTTATAAACCTCTCCCTCGTTTTGTTTCTGTAGTTTGAACATCAGAAGATCCCTGCTGGATCAGACCAATAGCCCCATCTAGTCCAACATCCTGTCTCACACAGTAGACAACCACTTCCTCTGGATGGCCAAACTAGAGGGCACAGAGGCCGAGGCCTTCCCCTGAGGTTGCCTCCTGGGTCTGGGATTCGGAGGCTTAGTGAAGCGAGCTCTGGGCAAGGGTGAGGAAAGCAGCTCGCCTTGTCACAAGGGCCGGCCAGCCAATACTCTGCACAGCCAGATGGGGAGGTGGGAGGGAAATAGCTTTGTGATTGTCACAAAGGCCAGCCTACCAAGAGAGCCATCTTCCCACAGAAGCAGGAAAACACATTTGGGCTGTGGTCACACTGGAGATTAGGCGCATCTCTAAATAAGTGTGCTGGTTCAAATTGTTGCAGGAAGGACCAACCAGACGGCACACCCTGTGGTGGTTTTCCCGGGCACTCATCTGGTGGAGAGACGTCCACATTACTGCAGCGCCTCAACCATGGAGCATGTTGTCTGGTTGGTTTCTTTAAAAAACAGGTGGGCACATGTGCACATGCACAGCTACTAAAAAAAAAAACAACACTCGGCAGAAACCGATCTGCCAGTTCAGACTTCCCCCCTGGCTTCAGTTCGTGACATGGCTGGAAAAGCGGAATGGAAGCGCAGGCATCCATAAAGACCAGACTTTCCCAGGTGCCTGGTTACTCTGCTTCTGAAGTGGGGCAAAACAGGGTGGCCACGACTGGGGCATGGAAGGCAGATGTCATTGTCTGATCATGCTCTGCAAAGGTACCGCAACGACATTGCTATAAACTGCTCATGTGGCCACAGCCTTGTTCTTGGCCTCAATCTAGTTGCTTCCACACGGCAGGCAGGGTAAAGCCATTGTGATCTTCCTGTTTGTGGGCTTCCTAGAGGTAGCTGGTTGGCCACTGTGTGAACAGAATGCTGTTTGGTCTGATCCAGCAGAGCTCTTCTTATGTCCTTATGTTTAATAATTCTCTGTGTAGCTCTCACTGCAGCAGCAGTGATGCATCCAAACAACTGTTTTCGCCACACTTTCCTTTATCCAGCCTCCCTGTGGCCACCTTCCCATGCCACCAGAAGACCTTCAACAAAATCACTGATTGCTAGATCACTGTAGCACAATAGCACATTGGTGATATAGCAATTACTCCAGTGTTTTTGTTTTTAAAGGCCCTTCAGTGGAGGAAGGCAGAATGGCAGCTACAGGGGGCGAAGGCAAAAAAAACAGCACTGATGTGGGCAGGGCCTTCTCATCTACATGGTCCATAAACATGCTTTGACTGAGTTCTTTCTCTAAAAAATCTTATCAAGCCAAATTTGGGAAAGAGTGGAGCAAAGCAGGGAAACACAGAAAGCGGGTGATTAAGGGATGATGTCCTACAGTCTCTAAACAACAACAACAACTTCAGTTTGGATGCGTAATGCAGCAAAACCTCCATATGGAAGCAGCCCTTGTGTGTAAATGTATGCATCAAAAAAGAAAAGGGAGATGTGTGGATCCACAGTGGACTCACCACTCCAAATATGTATGTGCATTCACCCTAGCCTGTTCTCGAGTGCCTGAGGCATTTTGTGCATGTTGATTATACTGTGACTTTTGCTCTCCACCAAGTGCTTTCTCTACCTAGCAACGCTATCTTTCTGTCTGAGCACTGGGGAAAGGTTCATCAGCAACTGCACAAATGTATGATTGGGCTGGAAAGCCAAGAGGGGAATTTAGCTTGGGGAGAACCATGAAAACTGTGTTTTGAGATGTATCCTCTTTTCCATGCAGGTTCTTCTTTGGGTTCTGAATGAAGAAAAAGATTTTGAGGAAGCGTTTAGCTATGGGGTCACTGGCATCATGACAGATTACCCCTCCAGCCTCCGAAAGTATCTGGACAGCCATCCACCTCTTCTCAATGAATGATTAATTAATCGGGGAGTGGTAGGCAATCAAACATGTTCCTTACTAGACAGATTCTAGGGCCTAGGGAAGGGGAGAGACAATGTGTATCAAGCCTAGAAAGAAAGGAAGAAGGGGAAACCATGAAACTAATAAACATATTGTAACTAGCAGCATGTGGTATTTTCACTAAATGAACCACCTAAAAGCAGAGGGTCTAGAAACTTCCTGGTCACAGTCATACTGCAAAGCGCACCAATAGAACCCATGGGAATCTTGCCATGCACTTCACACTACTAGTCTTCACGTTTACAGCGTAACAAAAGTTCCTACCAGTAACCAAGAAAAAGTCATGTGGCAGAGGTTCTCTCTAGTCAGGGGAATTACACATCTTCATTCAGCCCAGGAGGTAGCCACAGTAGAGCATTTCCCCAAATATCAACCTAGGCAAGCATACCAACATTTGACTCTCTCTCCCACTTTCTTGCTTATCCAATGGCAACCCACAGATTGGAACAGAAATTCCTTTCAAGGCAAATAGAGCAAACAAAACAGCAAAATACACAAAGCAAAGAAACACAGACACAAACCCTCAGCAGCACAGTGATAATGTTCTCAGGCAGAACTTAAGGGAGGAGAGGGGGAAAGTGAGCTTTTGTCCTTAATGCAGTGAGAGACCAGGCAGGACTGTGTGCTTCAAGAAACAAGAACCCAAGCCCAGCAGAGCCTGTCAAGCTTAGAAGCCATTCTCTCTTTCAGAACCTGCTTTCCTGGGTCCGGTTTGCCTTTTCCTCTACGGAGGTGAGAAGGCCAACGTGTTCTCCCAGGTGGGTGTGTTGCCATTGGTCTCCACCCTCCCTGGGCACATTCCTGGCATCATCCATGAATAGCAAGTCACAAGACAGGTTTCCAAATATGGCTTCCATTTATGCTTTTTTTTGCACTGAGGTCTTCCTTAAACGGAGCTGCGGTGGCTCAAGTGGTTAAGATGCTGAACTGCAGGCTGCAGGCTATGGAAGGTCGGTAGTTCAGCAGTTCGAGACCCGAGTGTGCCGCATGACGGAGTGAGCTCCCATCTCTAGTTCCAGCTCCTGCCATCCTAGCAGTTCGAAAGCAAGAAATTGCAAGTAGATAAATAGGTACCACTTCACTGGGAAGGTCACAGCGTTCCGTGCGCCTTGGTGTTTAGTCATGCCGGCCACATGACCACGGAAATGTCTTCGGACAGCGCTGGCTCTTCGGCTTTGAAACGGAGATGAGCACCGCAACCCTAGAGTCGGACTTGACTGGCTTTCGAGCAAGGGAAACCTTTACCTTCCTTAAACACATATATAAAAAAAGGCTGGGCTTTATTTCTGTTCCCGGACTCGTATTCATCAGCCTCAATTTTGCATCTCTGCCTTCCTACATCCCAACTGATATAGACCTGCCCCAGAAGACTTCCCCCACAACTTTCTGGTCCTGTCAAGGCCAAAGCTTTATGTCCTGCAAAACACTCTAAACATGGTGCCCCCCCCCCCCAAGGGGCATCCTAGGATTGCCAGATCCAGGTTGAGAAATTGCTGGAGATTTAGGGATGGAGCCTGGGAAGTACAGAGACCTCAGTGGGGTTCAGTTCCATAGAACCCACCCTCCAAAGCACCCATTTTCTCCAGGGGAACTGGTCTCTGTAGTCTGGAGAGGAGCTGTAATTCTGGGGAGGCTGGCATCCCTGTGACCCCATGCTCACTGCTGACACATCTACAAAATAAGGACTGGGGGATTCTGCATCCTGACATAAACCTTGGCAAACTCAATATACCTCTTCCTACTGAGTTAAGAAAACAACAACAGCGTGAAACCTTTTTATTGGGGCCAACCGAAATATCACGGAACTCTGTGCAACCTTCTGAACTCCCCAAAACTCTCCAACAGGCTGAGTAGTCAATGCAAAAATAGGGGGGTGGGGGGGTGGAGTAGAAAGATGTTTCAGGGTGTGATGGAGAAGCCTCCAATCTACAGTTTGTAAAGTCTTAACATGGAATACAGGCTATGTGGCAGAGTTAATTGGATGACATTACACCACCGGGCTCTCACTTCCCACTCTCTTGTGACATCTTTAGTTTCATAAATAGATGGGTAACAAAGTACTCATCACAGGTGTAATATAAAATTGGTCATGCAAAAAAAAAATCTCTGACAAGGTGAATTGCTATGTGAACAACGCTCAGTGCCAAACCACTCAATGAAAACGAATTCGCCCAGATTATTTTAGTAAGATTTATAAAGGCCATGGGTGAGAAGAACAGGTGAAAATGTTGAGCCCTTGTTCGAGAATTTTTGCCTAAATACAATATGTTACTATATTATTTTAGTTATTTATTTATACTCCACTTTTCCCCCAGTGGGGACCAGTGTTCCCTCTAAGCTGAGTGAGTGTGAGCTAGCTCACAGTTTTTGAGCCTCCTGCTCACAGATTTTTGTCTTAGCTCAGGAAGGATGGCTCCGGAGCAAACTAATTGATGCAGCAGCCAAATCACTTGCTCAGAACTTTAATGCCAGTAGCTCACAAAGTAGAATTTTTGCTCACAAGACTCCACCGCTTAGGGGGAACATTGGTGGGGACCCAAGGTGGTTTACATAACTCTCCTCTCCTCCATTTTATCTGCACAACAACCCTGTGAGGTAGGTTAGGCTGAGTATGTGTGACCGGCCCAGACTTTATGATAATAAAAGTAATGGCAACCCTAGGGCATAAGGCAGGCATGGAATCCGAAGTCAAGATTTAAGGCTTACTGCTCTGAAAATCTGCAGTAAGATGTGTGTGCATAATGGGTCTATGACTGGGCAAAACTCTGCTATATTAACCAATAATACCATAGCCAACTAGTTGCCCTGGAGGACTAGCAATCAAGCCATAAGGATCAAGGCCTTCCTCCCATGTTGCCTCTTAGCACCAGCAGGGGTCATTTCCTGCGGGAGCGCACAGGAGTGGAGCTCCGGCAGTAAGGAGCCCAGGGAGTGGGAACATGCAACAAGCCCCGCCCCCTGCTCCCAGCAGCCCTCAGTCGGGCCAGGAGGAGCAAGAAGCAGCCAGGTAAGTTGCAGAGCCCCCACCCCGGCCCGCCTTCAAGTACAAGCTCTCCCTCCTCTGCGAGGACAGATCTGCACGTTTCCCCCCCCCCAATAGCTAGCAATCCAGAACAGTCCAGTGGAGCCTGAGCGGTGGGTGTTGCCTTCTGACATACTTCCAGTGATGTCATGGGGTGTGGCATAAGTTATGCTAATGAGCCCCTGCACCTCTTTTTCTACGAAATGACCCCTGAGCACCAGTATTCAGAGGTTTACTGCTGGATGTGAAAGTTCTCTTTAGTCATCATGGTAAACCAATAATGGAACTACCTTCTACGGATCCTTCTAAGCATCTTTAAAGCCATCTTTGCTAGTGGCCATCATCTCATCCACTGGTAGGGAATTCGACAATTTAATTCCTTATTGAGGGAAGTACTTCTTTTGGTCCCTCCTGAATATGTAAGTTCTCCCCGTCCATTTTTTGCACCTCACGTATAATTTTATAAGCTTCCATCATGTGCCCCTTTATGCATCTTTCTTCTAAACTGAAAAGCCCCAGATTCTGTACTCTTCTCATAGGAAAGGTGCTTCAACCTGTAATCATGTTGCTTGCCCCTTAAATGTTTCCACAGCGCTGCATTGCCTTTTTAGGGACACGAGTGACCACAATTGTGCAAATCCTGCATGAGAAAAGAAACAGGGGTTTAATGAGTGTGGATGTCTCCACAGGCAGATGCTAGGAAACCGGCTGTTCAAGATACCCATCAGGGCTTGAGGGAGATGACACTCTCCACATACAGCTCTGCAATTGATGGGAGTGGGAAGCCTGTGTCTGTGTAAAAAGGTAGCACAGTGTTTGAGACTGGGAGTACAGGGCGAGATAAAGGCAGTGGTGGGGGCTGAAGCAGCGGGAAGGTGCAAGATTTCTCTGTGGGGATTTGATGTAAGATGGTGAATCTTATAGGACTATCTCTGTGCCTTCATGTGGGTCCTACCTGTATATTTAATAAAAATACCACAAGTCTCTAGTGCTCCCATGAGAGCCAGTCTGAATCAGCGCTTGCCCCCAGAACTTCTCATCACTTAGCAAAGGGGGGGGGGGCACACGTAATAATAGCATACTTCTTGATGGATTCTAATTCAACAGTTTCAATCTGGAGTTTCCCTTTGAAGTTTCTGGCTAGAAAATGTTGAGAACAGCCACCCCAATGGAGGAAGTTTGTGTCTGTTTGCAAAATGTAAAGTTGCAGGAGACAAATTTGAATTCTCTGATTCTCACTGATATTCTAATCCTGAATCAGGGCTTCAGGGCTGCCTGAAAGTTAACGGCATCTATCTATCTAGGTATTTTTGCATTTTTGTATGTGTCTCTGTGTGTGTGGAAGTTCTGCCTTATGCTTCAGGAAAAGGAACTCTGCATAGGCTCAGTAGCATTCAATGCACTGAGCTCTGCTTATTCCCATAGCAGGCTGATGCACACACAGCGCAAGTCCTTGCATTGCAACTTCTCCACCCACAAAGTATGTGCCAGTTAATGTGCTTCCCCTCCCCTTTTAAAGTTCTGCAGTTTATTTGCATACTCTCCTTTCATTGGCTGGCTGGAAAGAGGAAGGAGCAAAGGGGGAAGCCCGCAGAAAGGAGGAGGGAGAGAGGGGGGAAAGGGGAGGAGACACCTTTGTTTCTCAGCTTTGGTTTGTAAACAAGAGGAAGTCTAGACTTCCAGCTGGCGCTTTTCGGGGGGCCTGCAGGTCTCTCCGCAGGGTGCCTCCCCTCTCACAAAGCTGCCCAAATACCCTCTCAAGGAAAGGTACCTGTGCATCGGGAGGGCTAAGAGGCTTCATCAAAAGAAGGAGGTTCTTCTGCATTTCTCTCTTGCCAGGTAAGATTATGGTGGGTACCTTATACTTGTTAGGTATTCAGGCCAGGTGACCGCAGTGGCTGACTGTGGGCATCTCGTGTCATGAAACTATCATCTAATTTGCTGCTAGGAGAAAAAGAGATCTGGTAAACAAAACAGGATAAAATGCGTATCAGGGACAGTTTATTTTACCCATCCGTAAGACAGTCCTTGGTGATAATTGTGACTCTTGTTTTTAAAATAGGCGCATGTACTTTGTTTGACCCACTGTGTAAATTATTTTTAAAACCGGAATCCAAGAAGGCTGTTCTCTATAGGACAATGTACCTTCTCCTGTATTCCAGTGGCTCATATATCATCATCACAGTGAAAAAGGTACAGATATCTTTTTAGAGATCCTGTAATACAAGGTAATATGGCATCCATTTCTGAGCAGCCTGCATTGTTGTTGTTCCCTAGAATACATTGCCAGCTCACTATTGATTGGAGGCACTGAGCCAAATCAAATGGAGTCATAGCTACTGGACTGTTTATGAAGGGTGGGTTACTTTACCCATGTCTTTATAGCCTAGAACTGCAAATGCATTACCGTATTTCCCAGAATCCCAGGTCTCATGATTCCAAGCTTCAAACCTACTGCAGAGGGACATTTGGTTTTTCTAGCTCCAAATTTCAACAGCTGACAGATGGGGAAGAAATACTGATTTTACAGTCTTGAAACAAAAAAAAAATAGAATTCTGATTTTTTTAAATGCTAGGTTAAAAAAAAATCTGCCCCAACTCTTTTTTCATATTATATGGATTTCTGAAATGCATTTTTATAACTGATTAAATCACTGGAAAACATTTTGCCTCAGTATGTCCAATGTAAAACTACAACTCTGGCATATTGTGCTGTCTCCTTAGTTAAGAGTCTGTCACTTCCTTGCAGTAGATAATCCAAATAGGAATTTTAACTCACAATCATTCAGTACCCATTTCTACACCTATGTCACCTCCTGTTTCTTCATTCCCTCTACCTGCATATAAATTATAGTTTTTGTGTGTAACAGATTAGGATTAGAGAGTATTAAATACATAACCAATATCTCTGATATGTGGCTTGCCGTGTAATGCTTGATACAACTTGCTTTCATGGGCTCCTCCCCATTAGTCTATTAACCCATATTTCATAGAAGAGAGGTTATTGTAGTATAATGCAGACCATGTTTTCTCAAGTACTGGATAGACTAAAAATCACATGCTACCTGTACTCATCCCTAACTTCCCACAGGAAAAAGTTGATTACTGCAGAAAGCACCAATAAAAGTTTAGAACAAAGCCTATATTTCATATTAAGGTACCTAAAATGTCATTATTTAATCATAAACAGATATATTCACCCTAGGAACCATGAAACCAAGGTCAAGAATGGGCCCTATGCCCTCACTGAAGATTGAATATCTATTTATAGATCTCCTGTATTAAACCATCTTAAGAAAATCCCTTTTCACACTGTACCAGTAGCATGCAACAGTCTGTACTTCCCATAATATTAAAGCAGGCCCATATTGTTTGATGACCTTAATGTAAGCTCAAACTCATTCCTGTCAAGCATTCAGCATCCACCTGTCCTTAAATCAGACTGGAACAGGCTTATCCCTGTGATTCTCCTGTTCGCTGCACTGTATTTCTAGTAACTGGTAAACTGATATTATCTCTAGCTAATAAGGTGCCTCCATATTGGCTAAGATAATGGCTAGTCCTATTACCCTGTCATTAGGATCCAGGCTGAATCCTAATCACCAAGAACAGTCCCTACAATTTACAAAACGTTCTCTAATAATGGGGCAATATTTGTTTAGAATTCCTGTATAAAGGCCTAAAATGACCCAGAGCACTGTTTCCTATAGAACATTTTTATCCTCGCCTTCCTCTGAGGCGTTCAAGGCTGCATATCTGGTTCTCCCCTCCTCCGTTTTGCCTTCATAAGAGCCTTGTGAGGTGGATTAGGCTGAGAAAAAAGGACTGGCCCAACGTCACCTGGTACATTTTATGGCAAACGGGTCTCCCAGGTCCTAGTAGAACTCTCTAGCCACTGCCCCACTCTAGCCACTCTGGACACCACATTTGGCCCCGTGTTCCCCTTTGTTCCTCTCATAATTACTTTTGCTACAGCTAACATAATCTTATCTACAGCTAGGGGAAACAGGGGAAACAGAAAGGAAAATACCTCCCCCTCCCCACCCCAAGCATAAAAACCCCAGAGGTAGTGGGGTCTGCTAGGGGAGCGGAGATCAGATCTAGCATCTGCAATGAGAAAGAAGACAACGTTTTAGAGAGGAGGTGGGAAACCTGGGGAATGCAGGGTCTTCTGCAGACTGCATCACAGAGATCCCCCAAATCTATCTCTCTCACTCACATACACACACACACACACAGTGCCAGGGAACCCAGGGTCTTCTTTTTGTTTGCAAAGACAGAGACACAGCCTCCATTTCCCCAAGTCAGCATTCCCCTGCCCGCAGGCTTGGTTGGTTCACTTGCTTCGCTTTCAAGGAGCCGCCTCCCTTTCCCTCCCCCTCGTCATGTTCCAGACTTTTCCCCCTCCGCCCAGCCCCAGCCAGCCGCCTCCCTTTGCAAAGGAAGCCTCCAGCCTCCTTGCGGAGGGTTCTTCGTCTGCCTTCCCCCCCTCCCCCCCGCCCTCTCGCTCCTGTGCAGCATTTATTTAAGCCACTGCATGTTCACCAGCCCCCTTTTCCCTGCACTAGTTATTTTTTCCCTCCTCTCTCCTAGACTCATCCGCAGGTTGCTGTACGCCTTTCTCTTCCGCATTCATTTGACAGTTCCAGTTTCTCTGCTCTTAATTCTGTGCTCATCTGCCTCTTCCTTTACACCTTTCCCCCTTCTCAGCACTCACATTGTCTTCCGGATCATCCTTCCCCCTTCGGCTCTCCCCCGCGTCCCACATCTTCAAATATTCCTTCTGCACTCATCCACAATTACATTATAGGCATCCTTCACTCCTGCCATCTTTTTACAACTGCATATTTTTAACACTGTTTAACACTCCTCACTATTCCTTCTGCAAATTGTTTGTTTGCTTTTTCCTGTGTTTATCCTTCAACAATCTCACCGTAAATGGGCACTGCATTTTAACACCACGACCCCATCCATCCATCTGCCCATCCGCCCATCACCTTCTCCCCCTAAAGAGTTCCTGAACACAAGGTAGCATTTTCAAAACCTGCCCTCTTGGGAGACATCAACCCACTGAGTTGGGTGGCATATACCTTAAAACAGGGGCCAAAGGGAAAGCTTGTCATGTGTTGAAACAAGGAAGTTTGTTTTACATTTTTTTTTTTGTCAAAGTGCCAGAACTCCTGGATCTGATGGGGGAGGACAAATGAAGGGATTTGGAAAGCAAGGATTCCTGGGTTGTTCAAAAAAAGAAGGGCAAAGAGGATCTAGCGGGCATCAGAGTGGCAACGTTATTGGAAAGAGGAGGGGAAGTTCTTTGGAGAGAGGCAGCATGGGAGAGCCAGGACGCTTGTATTCTATTCTAAGCAATACTTCTCCATCACAAGATGATCTGTGCTGACCTACATCTCGAGGTTTATTACAAGCTGAGCCTCCTAGAACATGCCTTGGGAGCCAGAGCACGTGGTACTGTTTTGGTTGAGAAACCAGACTGGTTAGACAGTATTTAGCCAATGGCAAGAGCTGGGAAATTGAATCCAGGCATCTCAGCTCCTAACCTTCCGGGCTCGAACACATCCCCTCAACTGAGAACCCAAAAATCCTGTCCCCACCAAACGACCACACCCCTCCCAAGCTCTCCCACATTCTGCTTATCTCATCACTCCTCTCTCTTACGGCATTTCAGGCTTCCCCCGTCGGAGGACTGCACATTTCTGCACAACTCTCCTGCAGCTTCTCTCTCCATTTTATGACCACACGACAATGGTGAGGCTGTCCAAACCCAAAACTTTCCAAGCCTATCTGGACAACTGCCACCGACGCTACAGCTGTGTGCATTGCCGGGCACACCTGGCCAACCACGACGACCTTATCTCCAAGGTATAAAGAGTACCAGGATATTTCTGACAGACAGCAACCCAGGGAAGAGGTGGCTGTCTTCTCTGCCAGTTGGTTTAACAAACAAACAAACAAATCCAGACGTGGTTAAACATTACTTTTAACATTAGTTAGTTTTAACATTAGTGTTTTTTTTTTAAAAAGCTATCATTATAGGGAATCCTACTCTGCTTTCCCCCATCCTAACCCTAATGTGAGTTATTATATATCACACACTTTCAAACGGCCTTCTGCAGCAACCCTGCTAGGTAGGTCACCATTATTCACAGTTTGCAGATGGGGAATAAAGGTAAGAAGGTCAAGGCTCTGGGCAGCCTGTGGCAGAGGCAGGATTTGTGCTTTGATTTTCCAAAAAGGTTATTTTATCCACTGCACCATTCCGGTGCCTCAGTTCTACCCACAGCACTATGCTGCATTGCCCAGATCCCCAGAATGGGCCAGAGGATCTCGGGGGAAATCTCCCGAGACACACCTCCCTGTTAGGCCAGAACACAGACCTAGAAGCGCTTCCACTTCCTGTTAGGGTGAGCAATTTAGCTTCTAACAGATGAGTGAGAAAAGGGAAGGACTATCCCCAACTGCCCGATTATACAGTCAGGGAACCACAATTAAGCAAACAAAACTTGTAAATCTTCCTAGTACTTAAAGGAAGGGAGTTATAACTGAAGGATAAAGGCAGGTGATGGGGGGAGAGGGGGGGGGAATCTGGAAAGCAGCAAGGAGATGGGATATTTGTCTCCTCAAGCTGGACAGTTTTCTCAAGGGGGGCTTGTTGATTCTTGCTCAACCATCCACACCCTGGTGGCTGAGACACTGCAAGGTCAACAGGTTTCGGCTGCGAGCTGATTAATGATTAAATTGAATTCAGTGTGCAGAGATGAGGTGTGCCTGAAAGCAAGCCAGAGAACAAACAAGGAAATGCAGCAGGGAGCAGGGAAGCGGCTGTGGGCTCACGGACAGACGAAAGTCCGAGGGGGACGCTGCTGGTCAGGACCGTGGTGAGGGCGAGGAATCCTGCAAAGGGGGACGTGCAGCAAAGAGTCAATCGAGGTGTTTATTTAAAGCTGTTCCCCTCGTCTTCTTGTCATTACAGTCTTTCCAAGGGAGCCAAGGCCGGGCGTATTTATTCAACTCTGTGTGAGTATCATAGAAAGAAGCAGACTCCGGTCAAAGGGCAGCTACAAAGCAGTCTGTGAGAAAGGATCTCTGCCCTATCCCAGGCCTGTTGTGGGCTCAAGTTGTTGTGCCAGTGACCTAGTTCTCCGTGTTTAGGGGCATGGCCCTCTCTGCGAGAGGAGCAGCATGTCAGAGAAAAGGATCCCAAACCTAGCCAAACTTTAAACATTCTAGTTTTCTACACAAAACCATCTTGTTGTTGATAGGAAGCATTCCATTGTGCAGATTTCTTGGAGAGGCAGGGTGCAGGTTTTCTCAATAATGAAATAAATATTCATGCAGCCCTTGCCTGCAATCTGAACTAGTTCACCCCAGGCACAACTCAATGAAAACCGCAACTTTGTCCACTGGTATACGTGCAAACTCTGATGACCTCTGTGATAAGGCAGGACCCATGCCAAGAGACTGCCAGTTGAGTTCCAGATCAAATTTGAGGTGCTGGTGATTACCTTTAAAGCCCTAAATGGTCTGGGACCTTCATACATGGCAGACCGCCTCTTCTGACATATTCCCCCCCCCAAAAAAATTTGTGTTCTTCAACCCACAACCTGCTTGTGGTACCTAGCCCCCAGAATGTTTGCCTGGCATCTACCAGGATGAGGGCTTTCTTTGTGGTGGCCCCATCCTGGTGGAATCAGTTGTCAGACAGTACACAGGCTCTTCTGCTTAGCTTTTCATTAACTGGGTCTGTTTATGTGGGCTGCCTTTTAGTTTTATGTTTTTATTTGACGGCTGTTAATACTTTAGTTGCTGTTAGTTGCCTCGGCATATAAATTTAATAATAGAATAATAATAAAAAATAATTTTAAAAATAAAAGGGGGTGATGTGCTGGGTCCTCCCCATTCTCCCATAACGTGCAAACCAACAAGCTTAGGAACAGCAGATGGGATGAGTAGACATGCAGTGATGAGGGGAACTGCCAGAAATGGGAATTCCCAGAGATGGTCCTTTACGAAAGGAGCCTCAGCATTCAAATGACCCTGCCATCAACCCTGACTGGTACACAGTCTTCAACCCAGTCTCTCAGGCTGTCTGACAAAAAAAAAATTTCAAGGCTGAACCTGTGAGGCCACACAGGCAGAACTTGAGGCCTTCACTGATTTAAAGGCAAGGGAAAACTCAGACTAGGAAAATACGAGGGATTATGGGTAAACAGGCATTGGTAGAGCTAAGTGACACTGTGCCCCTCAACCCATTCCTTTTTTCTATGTTTCTTTCTGCCCTTCTTCGAAGGAGTTCAGGGCAGCAATATCCCTGTGAGGCAGGTCAGGCTGAGAAAGAGTAACAGGTCCATTGTCACCCAGGGAGCTTCAGTTCTGAGCAGGGGTTGGAACTCATCTCTCCAGCCCTAGTTCACCGCTTTCACCGCTATACCTCACTGGCTGTCTCTTGTTTCTTGGCTCCGCACAGAGTAAATGTTGGATGTGGGCCAGCCGAAGAACGGGTCCTGCTGACAGGTCTACACGCTGTGGCCGATATCTACTGTGAAAACTGCAAAACCACACTTGGATGGAAATATGTGAGTTTTCACCGGCCGCCCCTCATCTTCCTCTCCCTGCGACTAATGCACTGCTTTTAAGAAAGCTCACACACTCTTCAACACCCTTTGCATTCTTGTGTCTTGCAGGAGCAAGCCTTCGAGACCAGTCAGAAATACAAGGAGGGGAAATATATCATTGAACTCAACCACATGATCAAGGATAATGGCTGGGACTGAAAAGAGAGGGACAGCGGAAAGAAGCAGGATCTCGCCACCTTTGGCTAATGACATGTAGTCGGTGGAGCCTGAGAAATGACAATTTCCACAAAACTTGCCTCTGCCTTCCCAGCCGATGGGCTGCCACCCAAATCACTTCTGGATGCCTCTGAGTTGTGAAGGAGGAGGCGGAGCTTCTGCTGGGAGGCCACACCCATGGCTCAGATATGATGCCCTCACGTGGCAAAAGGAGGCAGTGCACAAGGAGACACCTAGGCCAGGGTCAGTGTGCAAGCAGGGTTTGGGAGGGGGAGGGGAGGAGTGTGTGTGTGTGGGGGGGGTTATTGTACAGAGTGTGTATTCAAAAATTACGACAGCAATTGTATAGTGGAAAGCAGGGTTTGGGAGGGGGAGGGGAGGAGTGTGTGTGTGTGGGGGGGGTTATTGTACAGAGTGTGTATTCAAAAATTACGACGGCAATTGTATAGTGGAATGGGGAAGGCAAGGATTGTACAGTATTTGTGACTTTGTGAGAGTATGTATTATATATATATATAAATAAAAGCACTGAAGTGGTACTTCTTTTTTACAGTAGGGGGTGCTGTCACCAAGGCATTTACTAGCCATTCAAGTCTTTTTTTTTTGGGGGGGGGGGGCTATCAAGTCACACCCAATCTATGGTGACCCTGTAGGGTTTTCAAGGCAAGTAGCCAGAGCAGTAATCACTCCTGATTATTCCACCGGCCAGACCTTTGTGTATGTTGTCTCTCTTCTCAAGGACTCCATAGGGAACGAGCCTGGGCCAAAGGAGGTCTGAAAAACAGCCAGTTGTACCCCATCCACCCAGTCCTGTATCAGACAGCAGATTTCCACACTTGCTAAGGCTACATTCTCAGCTGAAGGGAGCCACGGGGACCCTATTTGGGTGGAAAGGTGGCATATAGATGTTTTACATAAAGTAAATAAATAAATGAAGAGCAGATGATGCATTTGGGCTTCCTCACCCTGAGGTTAGCAATTCTTCAGCCGCCTCAGGCACAGAAGCTCCTGGGCTACCACACAGAGGCAAGTACCTCTTAGAGGTTTCAGCACAACGAGTATCCTCCTCGTGGAAGAATTGCAGCCCCACGGCAAAGTACCTTCTACCCAACTTATTGAATTCATCTGGAGATCTGTTCACCTCTTCATTTATCATAGATTTCACCCCATGTACGGTTCATTCTCTTGCCATTTTGAGCTTGTCCCCACTACTAACACCATGCAAAACTCTGGCATTCCCTCAGAGGCTACAGAAATCCCAAATCCCAGAGGATTAAAGAGGTGCAGAGTGTATTACAGTAAGGGGTGGGAACAAGGGCACAGCCGGCTTATGCAGTCAAGAGTTTCCTTTCCTACCTCTTAAGTGCTTAGCCAGAGGTCCTGCTGACATCACCAGCCTCAGAATACCCCAAAGCAGAATCATCAGATGCACAAGTACCCCCCATCCTCAAAGGGGGCCTGATGTCCCCCCCTCAGCTGTGAACAGTTACTGTGTCCTACACGGCAGTGCTCAAGTGCTCCACCTACTGTCTGCTTTTGAGAGTTACAACATGCTATATACCTTTTAAACAATCATTAGTGAAAATGAGAATAATCTGTTCCACTTTTAAAGGAGATTTTCATAATCCCATAATAAAAATGAATTACCATTGAATCATTTATGGAGCTAATGTAAACATACACACACTTTTTAATTCAGCAGACAAAAGGTCCCGTTGCTTCGTCTGGTTTCAATGATTAAAGAGTTTTCAAAATATGAACTGCTTTGCTGGATCAGTCCCCCAAAACCATCCAGTCCACTTTTCTTTTCACCAACAGTTGCCAACAAGATGCCAAGCACTGCTTGTTTCCATAAAGTGGAACTTCCATATTCAGGGGCAGTGCACCTTTGATGACTAGATGGTAGAAACAGTATGTTTCTTGCAAAAATTGTGTGTCCACAAGGAGGCCTGCTCATCATCCTAATATATATTGCTGGGCAAGAAGATGTGTGTGTGATACCCAGTCCAGAACATCAGACATCAGCACCTGTTAGCGTAAGACAGGATGAGCAAGTGAAGGAAAGGGGGAAAGGGCACATCATGGAAGGTACTCAACTGGGGACTGGTTCCTCACCCCATCATGAGGGAGCTATCAAGAAATCTGCTTGATTTCACTGCCATCTTGAAATCCACAGGTACCATGGAAAATATGTGATTTTTCATTGTTGGGTAGGTCCTCTGGCTATACACCTAATAATAAAAGAGGAGCACTGCAGGAACTGGAGGAGGGGTAGGCTTCTGACATTACCACATCACAGAGTAACAAGATCAACCCTGCACTGAAGACATAACTAAAGAAATAAGCCTTCCACACTCTGCATCTTGATTTAAGATCTAAGGGAAAAGAGCCATCCACCACTTCCTTACTCCGTGACTGAAATTCCCACCACAAGGATGCCAGTGCCAGGGGCTGTGTCTTTGCATTTGGAGAATATAACCTCCCTTCTTCATGAGCCTCAAACAGCTCATGAGGGTGCTCAAATATCATACCCTGAGGACTTCATATAACGTGAGTCCGAGGGCTATATTGCCTTTGCTCTACAGTGCCCTGCAGAAGGAGAGAAATTGGGCACTCCACTTCTAATTTTTCTGGGCAGAATTCGGAAACACACAGTTGCTACAAACCCCGTTTTCCTTAAAGAAACAACATTCAAGAAAAAGAAGGACTCTCAGCAGTTTTGAAGTTCCCCCAACAAAATGCTGGTTCCACAAAAAGGCTCATACAAGCCTGGCTCTCTCTCTCTCTGTGTGTGTGTGAGAAAGATCAAGATCCAGGCTGAGTCTTAAAACGCGGGAGGGGGGGTGAGAGAGAGCTAGGCTGAGTCTTAAAACTCTGGGTTGGTTGTGTGTGTGTGTGAGAGAGAGAGAGAGAGAGAGAGAGAGAGAGAGAGAGAAATCAGGCATTCTAGCAACCATCTGAAGAATACACTTTCTAAGAGTTCTGGATTCCAAAGCATTGAGGGGAGGGGAGTGCAGCTCTCCAAAGCCCTAAAATTCTCCCCTCTTTCTCATATCACCTCCAACCAGCATCGTTCTGCCTGCCTGCCAGCATTCAGCATACTTCGGGGCCACCCCTTGGAAGCAACGTCTGCATCCAGTCCTAAATCAGAAGTTGCAGGTAAAAGGAATTAACTGGAGATAAGCTAGCCAGTCAAATGCAGCCAGTCACTAGAGTGCACAAAGAAAATGGCCAAAGAAGAAAGTGCCTGATCTCCGCATACATGATCGAACACAACTTATTTGAAAAAGTATTTGAAAAAGTGTACCTTGCACATGAAAGCTCATACTTTGAATACACCTTTGTTGGTCTTAATGGTGCCACTGAACTCTAAATTTGTTCTAACACCACTTATGGAGAAGGAAAAACAGTGGCAGTATTTTTTCCTTATGGATACACAAGTGGAGAGGACCTACAAACCCGCCTGACATACCAAAGCAGAAGTACTCTTGTTGGTGTACTCTTTGTGACAACACTGGTTGTCCAAGCTGCATGTTGTGTGGCACGGCTGAGCAAGTGGAGCAAGTGATAAGAGTGCAGGATTTAGCATCCTTAGAATCAAAGTTTTGTCATTTTTTTTGTAGCTCTTAAAGTTGCAGAAAGACTTGAGAGCACAGACAGTCTCTCCAAAGACAGAAGGATTTCCCGTAGTGAGAGGGTGGGGCTGCCCTTCGACTCTCAGTCGCAACTAGAAGAAGTGGGATGCATTATGCAAAGTACAGGGAAATGTGTATACCTTATTCAGGCTGCAAAATTTGGGTCAACTCATCACAGAACATAATCCGATGAAGGATTTCCCGTAGTGAGAGGGTGGGGGTGCCCTTCGACTCTCAGTCCCAACTGGAAGAAGCAGGATGCATTATGCAAAGTACAGGGAAATATGTATACCTTATTCAGGCTGCAAAATTCGGGTCAACTCATCACAGAACATAATCCGAAGTTACAGAACATTTTTTTTAAAGTGCAGAATAAACACAGTCCTGCTGGCTAAGGGCACTCCCCTACAAGTGTTAACACTTCAAGTGGCATAATGTGCATTCTGTTTAGGCAAGTATATGGCCTTGGCGTAAATGGCACTACACACTCACACACCAGTATCAAGAACTACTCTTCTTGTCATAGCGTTTGATCATATACACCCCTTAAAAGTGGTTAGCATTACCAGTTAGAACTACTGTGAAAAAATGTATATAATATATAAAAATCAGTTGTATTATGAGGCTACAGAGAACCCAGGCATTAACCACAACTGGGGTACCAGAATAATTCACTGGACCCCTTCACTCTCAGGATCCTGCAGCTGTCCAGCCCAGCTGCAAAAACATCTGGATGACAAATGACCATGGCACCTCCCCCCTCACCCACTTGTAAACCAAGAACCCCATAGGTCAGGATCAATCAGGAAACTTTGGAGTCAGAGTGTTAATTAGGCAATTAGGAGGATTTGAGTGGTGGGCACAGAAAGGGACTGGGCCAAGACTCTTAATGAAGTCTGAGATGGAGTGGGAGAGCTGACTGGGCGGACCACAGGAGGGGGCTTGGGCATCAGAATTGGGGGGGGGGTGTTACACAGGGATCTTTGGAGAACCAAGGATGAAGGCAACTTTTTTGTATGACGGAAAGGCAGGCAAAGGCTGAAAAGCCAGGGAAGGTGGAAGAGGGATAAAATAGAAGGACCCTGATAGAAATAGCTAGAGGGTGTGTAAGGAGAGGACATCCTGGGACTGAGAATACATGTCCCTGCTACTTCTGTGCTCCGGTTCCCCTGCTTTCAGCCCCAAACCCCTCCCCTCCTGGAGGTGTGAATGTGCCATTTGGGGTCTCACTTCAAAGAGTCTTGGCGGAATCATAAATACAACCTCAGCCAGGGGCTCCTCAGGGAGAGAGAAAGATCTGGAGGTGGAAGCATCCCAGTCTTGCTGCAGGAGACAGAACCCAGGAGACCTGCCTTCTCAGCTCCTCAAACCAGCTCTATCCCCAACAGCCCCCCCTCCCCCCTCCCCTCCCTCCTGGCTTCTGCCACCCCACTCCCCTCCAGACGCCCTACCACTCTCATCAGGCCCCTAGAACTCACTGCTTATTCACCAAAGGAAGGAGCCCTGGCTCCCAACCTCATCTGTTCTCCTCCCTTCCCAAAAACCCAAGAGTCCTGGTTCCCAGGCTTCCTTTAGCAACCCATGTATCACCCTTCAGAGATGTTTTCACAGTATGGGGGCTCCTATCCTCTGCGACCTCCCCCACCTCCAGGAACTGGGTATCCCCAGAGTCAGGGACCACAGTACGAAGCCTTCAGATATCCAGGTGAGAAACTGGGATGTGGTGGAGGAGTGGGAGATTGGGGGCGGGGGGGGGCTGAAGAGAGATGTATGCAGAGGAATGACTGGGAACTAGACTTGCTGGGCACTCTTTTAGATAAATGGGATCAAGTACGTGGGAGCAAGAGCCTGGGGAATGCATTTTTAATGGAGAAAAGAGCCCACAAATGTTTCAAATGAGACAGGAATATAGTAATATTTCTATACAGAAGGCATGACAGGATGACACAATCCTCTTAAGGTTTCCTAGGATGGGAATGGTTCAAAGGGTCTGAGCATGGAGAAGGAAGGAGCTACAAGTCAAGACTTTCGATTTCTTTGAGAGCACAGTGATGGCTGGTAGGATCAGAGGAGGAGGGTTGCAGCTGGGACTGCCGGGTTTACCAAGAGGGGAGTAGATTTGAGCAAAATGACACCAGGGAAGCAGAACTCCTGGAATGACAGGAAAGGCTGGAGAGGGCAGCAAGGCCCGTAAACCAGGACTGCTTTGTGCTTGGGAGAAAGAATGGAATTTAATTTGAACAAGTAAGATGATGGTTGACAGCGAGGCAGAGGCTGGGACAAACCAAAAGGATGGACCACGGTGGTACTCCTAAGAGGGGGAAACAGCTGTTGGTTTTGGACAGATCAGTGGGAGGCCAGGACTGGGATAACAAGGCTGCCAAATTCACAGAAATTCAGTGGCTTTCTCTTCTCACCCCCCCAGTCCCCAGTCAGCTGGACTTTTAGCGCCTGACAGAGACCAACTGGTCAGGAGAAGAGGTTGGGGGGGGGTGAGACTGAGCGGAAACCAGCAGAAGGGTGACAAATTCCTGTGGGATGCTTCTCAGCCCTGACTGTAGCCCCCCCACATACACACTCACCTCAAGAAATGCCCCTCTATCATATTAACCTTCTTCCTCGCCTTGTTCTATCTTTCTCTTCCTCTAGACCTCGATGCTGCCCCCAAACTGGAAAGCTTCTTCCCCAGCCTGGAACCTTCAGGGCGCCTCCTGCCCCCAGCTCCCGGCCTCTCCTATGGGCCTAGTCAGGCTCTGCCACCAGGTCCCCCACCCAGCACACGCATCCCCTCTGGAGTACGAATGAGCCTGGAGAATGGTGAGCTTTGGAAGCGGTTCA
>NW_015171530.1:430933-464938 GCF_001447785.1 Gekko japonicus | reverse complement strand
CAGTGGCATTGGCACAGAGATGATCATCACCAAGGCAGGCAGGTGAGATATAATGCAGAAAGGAAGGAGATAATTTATCTTGAGCCAGGGCTCTGCCATGGAACCCTCTTCCCCCTCTGCCAGGCATCAGCCATGATATATGTAGAGAGTGGTTCTGGATTTATTCAGGTTGAATAATAGAATCAGAGTTGGAAGAGCTCCAGGGTCATCTAGTCCAATCCCCTGCACAATGCAGGAAATTCGCAAATACCTCTCCCCACATAACCCCAAGGGACCTCCAAGGCCATCTAGTCCAACACCCTGCACAATCCAGGAAACTCACAGATACCTCCCCCCTCCACCCCCAGTGACCCCTGCTCTATGCCCAGAAGGGGGGGGACCTCCAGGATCCCTGGCCAAACTGGCCTGGAGAACAATTGCTTCCTGACCCCAAAGTGGCGATCAGCATTTCCCTGGCCATGCATTACGTTCACCACTAAGTAATCACATCCAGTAACTGCCATATCTCCCCCCCCCTTTTTAAAAATTAAAGCATTACCCAGAAACTTTTAACAAAACTCAGTAAGATTACCTAGAGATCTTATAAAGAGATCTTTCATGTTTAGCCCTGGACCCCATACACATGGACAGCTATAGATTTGTGCATCTGGGTGTGGGTGGGTGTCTGTCTCTCCTGCTCCCAAATTATTTAATATAATAGTACCTGTAATGTTTTGAAATAGGGGAAGAGAGGGGTGGGACTGTGTGGGATGCTCAAGGAGTGAGCAGCCGGTTTGCTGTCATGGAGCACGGACTAGATGGAAAACTCCTTAGCAGAAAATGTGAATGAATAACGGGGCCTTACCCCTAAGAAATTAAAGCACAGAGAAATTAAGGAAGGGGTGCCTCCTGTGTTCCAACCAGCCAAGTGTGGGCATCTTGCAGGTTTCCATTTTCCTGCACAGAAGTTCATCCATACATGCAGCATGGGATAATTTTCTTCCAGTGCCTTCAAGAGGTCTGAGGGCCAAAGATATGAACTGCATCAAGAGTATCTTTTCCCCTTAAACAAGATGGATGTCACACAGTGTACTTGGTGGGCACAGCTTGCCCATCTTATGCTTTCATTAACCTGCAACTGTTAGCCTCAACTGTGAAAAATACTTTCTACAGGGGAGAGGAACAGAAGGTGTCCGTTTTGCTCTTCCCCTACATTCTACCTCAACCTCTCCCTAATCAGAATTTCCTGACCCTGTTTTTAATTAACTTCCCAGGCGGATGTTTCCACAGCTTAAAGTTTCAGTAACCGGACTGGATCCTGAGGCCAAGTATTTGATGCTGGTGGATGTAGTCCCAGTAGGCGGCTCCCGATACAAGTGGCAAGGCAAGCGGTGGGAAGCCAGCGGCAAGGCTGAACTGCCACCACCAGACCGGGTCTACATCCACCCTGACTCACCCGCATCAGGGGCACACTGGATGCGCCAACCTGTATCCTTCCACCGGCTCAAGCTCACCAACAATACATTGGACCCCCATGGACACGTATGGAAAGAGGGAAAGAAGGGTTGTTTGGGAATGGCAGCTAGGAGTCATGGGAAAGAAGATGCATACAAGAAAGGCCCCAACAAGCTCTATTGCAGAATTTCATATGAGGGAACCGAAAAATACATGGGGGGATTGTTTAGGCTGAAAACTCAGGGATCATGGGAACGGAAGCAAAATGGATTACAGTTATACAAAGATGAACCTTAGCCAGGGCTGTGAGTTTATTTTTTAGTTTATTTACTTCATTTATACCATGCCTTTTTTCCCCAATGGGGCACAAAGCAGCTTACATCATTTTCTCTTCTCCATTTTAACCTCACTACAGCCCTGTGAGGTAGGTTAGGCTGAGTGTGTGTGTGACTGGCCCAAGGTCACTCAGCAAGTTTCTGTGGCAGAGTGGGGTTTCAAACCTGGGTCTCCCAGATCCTAGTTTGGCACTGCAACCACTATACCACATTTTATCAGTACTTAAAATAAATAAAATCTTTAAACTCCTCCTCCAAGATGCTGTAACATTGGCATCAAAAAAAGATGCATTCTATAATTATGCAAACCGAGCGCATTTACATTTTTAAATGCATTTTTCACCCATTCATGAAAATGGACAAGACACTTTGCAGGTCATGGAAGCCCACAAGTCCTCATCAGGTCCTGAGATTCCACAAGGCATTCATCCCTGTTTTACATAGCCATGAAGGACTAGAAACTTGTGCTTTCACACATTCTCTTTTTTTTAAAAAAATGGAAACCCAGTTTTCTCAGGATGATGAATCCTGAATCTATCCTTGAGCACAGTCACAAGAACACACTCGCCCTATCTGAGAACTAAAGTGTTAGTTGGGGAGGTGGGTAAACGGGAGCTAGGCCAGCCAGAATGTTATGGGCAGCTATATGTTTATGACGACTCACCTCTGGCTCTTGTGTTCCTCAGCTGATTGTCCACTCCATGCATCGTTACCAGCCACGGATACACGTGGTTGGAGCCGGAGGGCGCCGTGGGGCAGGAGGCGGCTGCGCTTCCTTCACCTTTCCGGAGACCCAGTTTCTGACTGTCACAGCCTACCAGAATCCACAGGTGAGACCAAAGCCATCTCTATAATTTAGGATGCCTTGAGCTCCTTAAGAAAGGAGGCTAATAAATGTTTTAAATAAATAAATGAAAATAAAGTTAAATCTCTCCTTAGAACTCCTCACCTCCCTCTTTACTAGACACTCTGGAACTGGCACAAGCATCCAATCCTCAGTACATTCTAGCGTAAACCGCTATTTTGATTTTAGAGATCAAAAGAGCAGCAAGTAAGATGGGCCCAACCAAGGGGGCTCGGTTTGAGCAAAGTTTCCTCCAAAGCTTAGCCTTGAAGCTGGGATATACCAGGGCTCAGTTGTACAATATGGATAGCTTCCCATCACCACCTTTTAAAACACTGCCCTTTGTTTTAGGATGCCAGCTACAGGTTGGGAAACTCCTGGAGATTTGGGGGTGGAGTTTGGTAAGGGTAAGGCTTGGGGAAGGGAGGGACCTCAGTTAGTTATAATTTCATGGAATCCACCCTCCAAAGAAGCTATCGTCTCCAAGGGAACTGGGCTCTGTCATCTGGAGATCAGTTTTAATTCCAGGAGATCTCTAAACCCCACCTGGGGGCTGACTACCCCAGGTTCGGGACAAGGGCCTTCCAAGCAACCTTCATTACTGCACTTTATAACAGTTTACAATGCAAAGATAAAACCACAACAAACTAAAAAAAAACCCATCAGAACATCCCAAGGCAAAGAACTAGCAATCCTCCAAAGGGTGGGGTGGGTGGGGGAGAAACGAAAAATAGGCCCTGGTTCCAGCACATGCCATATTAAGGAAGTTCTGCACAAAGATCTCTCTCCCCTCACCCAGCCTCCTTTTGCTCTACTCCTATCAAACCACGCAAGCATCAAATCATTTTATCTCTGTGAGGGGGACTAAGATTGCTCACAGGCAAACAAGCATCCCATCTCCTACTTGACCCCTTCCAAAAAACTTTCTATGGCTATCAGGTCCACATATCCTCTCATAATTTTAGGGTTGCCAGCCTCCAGGTGGGGCCTGGGGATCTCCCGCTTTCACAACTGATCTCCAGCTGACAGAGATCAGCTCCCCTGGAGAAAATGGCTGCTTTGAAGGGGGGACTCCATGGCATTGGACCCTGCTGACGCCCCCCCCTCCCTAAACCCCGCCCTCTCCCGGATCCACGCCCCAAAGTCTCCAGGCCAGACCTGGCAACCCGATCTCATATACAGCCACGCCTCTCCTGCCCTCTATACAACTCCATACAATATGCCACATGGACTTATCTAAACACAGAAAAGCAGGGAGCTTCCCCTCACTATTCTTCTGCCTCCAAATTACCCCAGCTCCCCTGGGAATGTCCCTTCATCAGAGGCTTCTTCACGTTAAACGATATCCTTCCACCACCATACCGGTTTTGTAACCCTGAAACCTCTTTTTATGTACATTTCCTTTCTATTTATCTTCATCTATTACCCTATCTTCTCTTGCCCCCAATATCCTTGGACTATCACAAAGCTCAGTCCTCTGTGCGTTTTACCTCACTTTTTTGTTGCCACTCTCATCAAAAAATGTACTTACACCCGTGACCCTTCACCTGTTGAATTGTAACGGAAGCTCTTTCCATCTTTATTATATCCCTGTGCCTTCAGCTCAACCATCTACTGACCACTTGGATTCTTACTTTCTTTATTTTGAACTTATATTTTATTCTAACAGTCTGCAGCCTCCATTAGGTGACTTCTCTCTCTCTACCCTTAAATAGTCCCTCATATCCCTCCGCCTCTTATATAGTCCTTCAGTGTCTCTTCACTTCCTGCTCTGTCATTTCAAGCCAGTCCCGAGATAAAGTGTCTTTCAGACAACTATGAGTTACAATAAAGAACTGTTTTGTTCTCCACTAGTGCACTTCCCTTGAGTCGTGATCTGAAAAACAACTTATGATAAGTGGTACTAAAGTTTATTGGAAGGTGGCCACACACACCTGCAGTAGAATGAGGCAGTAGAGTAGAATAGGCTCTGCTTCAGAAGGTAGGCTGAGAATTCCACCGAGGGTTGCCAACCTCCAGGTGGTGGCTGGAGATCTCCAGTCAACCGAGATCACCTGGAGAAAATGGCTACTTTGGAAAGGTGGACCATGGTATTATACCCTGCTGAGGTCCCTGCCCTCTCCGGGCTCCAACCCCAATATATCCAGGTATTTTCCAACCTGGAGCTGGCAACTCTTAATTCCAGCTTTAAAATATTCCTTTGTATTTTAAAAAACCCCAAAAGAACAGGTTGCAAATAGAAAAACAGCCCAGCATGAAAAGAGAGGGTGTAGAACCTTTCCCCCTAGTGTGCCTAGTTTTCTATTTGCAACGATATATATGCACTTTAAAGCTAGAATACACCACCTGCTGTCTGAAGTGTTGCACTATTCTATTCTACCATTTCACGCTCCTGAATCAGAAGTATGTATGAATCAAGCGTTAGATAACAGACTGGGTTCTGCTTGCATGGTGGTGTAATAGTTGAAGTGGGAACACATGGAAGATTACAGCAGCTATTTTTATGACAAAATCAGGGGCAATCCCCACTCCCACCCGCCCAAAGATGTAGATGCTGTTATTTGTGGTGTGATTTTTATATTAAAAAAACAGATACCAGTTAGGGTTTCCAAATCCCCCCTGGCCACCAGTGGGGGTGGGTAGGGTTGACAGCTCCAGGATATTTGAAGGTGGAGCCTGGGGAGGACAGGGACCTCACAGTGCCACGGAGTCCACCCTCCAAAGCATCCATTTTCTCCAGGGAAACTGATTTCTGTAGTCTGGAGATAACCTGTAATTCCGGGGGATCCCCAGGTCCCACCTGGAGGCTGGTATCCCTAAAAAAGTAAGAACGAAGAGAGTGAGGAGCCATGGGCTGAGAACTTAAGGATCCCATGTCCCAGAATTATCCCTTTCCTCCAGAAAGAAGGAAAATTTATTCCGACCAACACAATTCCAGGCCTTTGTAGCTGAATTTTGTCATTGCTAGGGTAAGAGGAGAGCAAGTTCAGTCGGAGAACATTGTCTGCCTGGCAGGGACATGTAGATTATTTCCAGCCACTCACCACAGCTTTGCCTACTCAGTACAAGACAATGGTAACCAAGTTGATTGTCACGTCAAGTTGTAAAAAGGTTATGATGAGCAAGGCAGACCACTAACGTTTCCAGTTCTCCTCTCCAGGCTATAGAGGTCAGTACCCCTTGAGAAAATGGTAACTTCAGAGGGCAGACTCTATGGTATACCATAAGGTTGCCAGGCTCCAGGTGGGGCATGGAGATCTCCCGCTTTTACAACTGATCTCCAGCTGACAGAGACCAGCTCCTCTGGAGAAAATGGCTGCTTCGAAGGGTGGACTCTATGGCACTGTACCCTGCTGAGGCCCCTCCCCAACCCCTGCCCTCTCCTGGATCCACTCCCAAAGTCTCCAGGTATTTTCCAACCTAGACCTGGCAACCCTAGTATACCATAGAGAACAGGAGAAAGGGAAGTCCCTCCCCTGATAATTCCCACGAATCTCCAGGAAATCCTCAATCCAGAATTGGCAACCCTAAAGGTTCTGCCAGGAGGAACTGAGAAAGATGTTACACCCACACAGGAAGTGCCTAAAATTTAAGACTGGAATCTTGTGACTGTGGTAGGTGCTATGCAAGGCAGTGCCAACTTTGCCACTGCACCTGTTTGTCAGAGCAAGCAGAGCACTTCCTCATTTCAGCCATCTTTCAGCTGTTGTCACGCTTCCAAATCAATTCTTCATTGCCCTTATCTATGTAGACAAGACATTATTTATGCTGCCCTTAAAAATAAAAACCAAAATGTTGCTTGAAGGTAAATTAAATTATGTAACCTAAATAAATTAAATTAGGTACACTGAACATGTTCAAATATATTTTCTTTCTGCAATCTATTCTTTTAGTCATATGGAGAACTACACACAACACTTTTGTGCATCAGAGGCTCCGGTCACACGGGCCGGAAAACGCGGGGGGGAGCGGGGCTGTTTGCCCCGGGGCAAAATAATGCGCGGTTGCACGAGCAGACGTCCCATGGAGGTCCCATGGGTAGGGGGAAGGTGCCGATCACAGGACAAACCTGTGGCACTGCAAAGAAGCGGGGCCACGGGGCAAACGAGGTTGTGGGTTTTTTTAAAACTAAAGTGTGCGCATGCTCCGTTGGGTGCTTGTGCGCATCTGTGGAGACTTGGGGGGGAAAAAACCTTTTTGCGAGGGGACATGGGCGGGCGCCGGAACTACCACCGGAAACGCGATCAGACGCCCGCCCATGCCCCGCGGTTCTGGAAACTAGTACCTTGGAGGTACTAGTTTTTTACAGCACATCTTCGGAGTGAAGCCACGGGAGCTCTACGCTTCCCAGATGTGGCGGTGAGATCGCGCCCGGAAAATCCACCTATCTTCCGTCTCTCTAGCGTGCCTAATGCTCCGTGTGACCGCAGCCAGAATCATGCTTCTTCCAACTTCCTAAAATTTCATCTGGCAATATGGACTTTTCAAGCCTATTCTCGCAGCAGTGAGGACTAGAAATGTTTCACTTTGGAAAAGTGAAAAGCTAAGATTCACAGGGCATTGAACAAGTGTCTGCACATGCACATTTTATATGCAAAAATAAATAAAATGCCCTATATAGATGTGCTTCATCTATACATGTAGACCCCTTTCATCACCAGTACTTGCTGGCTTCCTTCCTCAGATTACTCAAATGAAGATTGAGAGCAACCCTTTTGCGAAAGGCTTCCGGGAGAATGGGATGAACAGCAAAAGGTGAGCAGGGGAAAGGGAGGCAGATGTTGATATGAGGACGGGACCATTCTAGTGTCCACACTTGCTAGCATCGAGGACTCCCTGCTGCTAATCTGGCCCTGAAAACACTCAGGTTGGCCTGGATTAAGGTCTTTAAACCCTAATTTACACCTACCAGCAAGTTGACTAGTCAGAATAACCACCACGAGAGAGATGGCAGGGGCTTTCTTCATCAGTCCAATTGCTCACTTGGCCTCAAGAACCACCTGAAGCTTGAACGTTGTCCAAGCCCCTTAATGGTTCTTTCCCATGCCTTACTGTGCTTCCTTCTTTCCGAAATATAGGGAGCGTGAGGCCAGAATCAAGAGGAAGATGAAGGCAAATGAATGTGAGACCAATGTGGGAGAAAGCGGTAAGAGAAACATACCCCTTATTCTGCCACTTACCCTCCTATCCCTAACCTTTGAATCACCATAAAGAAGATGCTCAACTCAACACGACTCCCTCAGCTTACCAACCTCAATTCTAGATAGTTGCTCATTGCTGTAAGTATCCCACTCTTTCTCAATACAGGCTTTCATCTCCCACCAGGCACCCTCTCTGTCCCTTTCACTGGGTGGTCTTACCTGTCACCTCCATATAGCCCATCACTCTCCTCCCAAGTCCGATAAGCTATTAAGCCATTCCCGCCACCATATAATTCTTTTTCAAGTGCTGTTATCTCCGAGGAATAGACTTTCTCAACCAAATACAATCACATCCCACACTACCTGCATAGCAGAGGCTTTCCAGGTATTGGATACCCAGGGCTTTTTTTGTAGAAAAAGCCCAGCAGGAACTCATTAGTATAATAGGCCACACCCAACAGCAGAAACTCATTAGCATATTAGGCCACACCCCAACAGCACAGCTCATTCGCCTATTAGGCCACACCCCCATGCCTTCCCTTGGTTTGCCTGGGCAAGCCCCCCCCCTCCCTTGGCTTGCCTGGGCGCCCTGATCCTTCCAGGGGGGGCCCGCAGCAGTTGGAGATCTCCTGGAGTTACAACTGGTCTCCAGACAACAGAGGTCAGTTCCCCAGGAGAAAAAGGCAGTTTTGGAATGTGGACTTTTGGGGGCATTACCCACTGCTAAGGTCCCTCCCGTCCCCAAAAGCCGCACTCCCCAGGTTACACCTGCAAAATCTCCAGGAATTGTCTAACCCAGAACTGGAAAGCCTAACACTGTGTGTTCCCGCCCAAAAATAGCCCTGACGATACCACAACCCCACTGAATATAACAGGCATTCCCTGTGTTTCAGACAACCTTCCAGTGCCGTCAAGTCACAGCTGACTTGTGGCGACTCCGTAGGGTGTTCAAGGCAAGACGCAAACAGAGGCGGTTTGCCATTGCCTGCCTCTGTGAAATACTACCCTTGGTGGTCTCCCATCCAAGTGCTAACCAGAGTCGACCTTGCTCAGCGTCCAAGGTCAGACTATAACAGGCTAAACTAGGCCATCCCATGGCAACCTTCCAGGCTGCCCCTTATTTCTGAACCTCTTGAGCTGTGAACTCTACCTTAAATGTCACTTATGCTATGATTTTCATAAGGGTCCCTTGCTTGCTGTATCTCCACCCCAACTCCTCGTATTGTTCCCGTTTCACTTCCTGAGCTGCCCCTTTCCAACCATAACCTTCCAGCCTCTTTTCCACCTAGAAAGCAAGAAAGGTCCATGCGATTCCACCCTTACAGAGGAGATGTCCTTGGAGCAACAGCCACCACTGCCACCCCCGGGGCTTCCACACCCTTCCTGCTCCTTCTACCCCACTGCAGGGACTAATCCCAGCGGGGCTGAGGCTTATGTGCAACACCCAGCTGCCTTCCACGGTTTGCGAGGAGCCCCATCGCCCTACGGCAGGTGAGCACAGTCACATCATACCCCCCCCACCACCACATTCCCTTGAAGAAGTGTGCTTCCGCATGAAAGCTTATACCTTGAATAAAACTTTGTGGGTCTTAAAGGTGCCACCGGGCTCCAACTTTGTACGGCAGCCCAATTATTGTGACAACCTTTCGTCTTCTTAAAATGAGGATTTATTTCAGTGATCTTGGAAGATCTGGATAATGTATGTTAAGAATTAAGTTTAATTTAATTAACGAAACCAGTCACTGGGGCAAAGATAGACCTAACTAAAAAAAATTGGGGCCAGTCTGAGAGCAGTCACAACATGCTTGATATTAAAATATATGTATATACCTTGGTCCAAGGTCTGTTTGAACTGAAGAAAAGCAGGATGTGGAGGGTCATGTTAGCCATGATGCTGCCAAAATATACCTCCTCCTCTATTTTTTTGGACAAGTTTAAGAAAAAAGGTAAAGGATCCCCTTGCTCAAAAGCTAGTCAAATCCGAATCTAAGGGGCAGTGCTCATCTGTTTCCAAGCCGAAGAGCCAGCACTGTCCGAAGACATTTTCATGGTCATGTGGCCGTCATGACTAAACGCCGAGGTGCACGGAACGCTGTTACCTTCCCATCGAACGATACCTATTTATCTACTTGCAATTTCTTGCTTTCGAACTGCTAGGCTGGCAGGAGCTGGGGCCAGAGACAGGAGCTCACTCCGTCACGCGGCACACACGGGTCTCGAACTGCCGAACTACAGACCTTCCGGTCTGCAGCTCAGCATCTTAACCTCTGAGCCACCATGGATATATATAAATACATGTGGTGGTTTGTTGCTGCTGTTTTAAGATTTAAGCAAAGGGCAGCCTGTCTCAGGCCAAGACTGACATCTAACCCAGCATTCAATTTACTGCAATGTGACTGCAATGACAGTGGATTCTGACTGTGGCTTGAGAACTATCGGTGACCCTAAAGAAGATCTCCACGTCTTCAAATGCAGATGAAAAAGGCCTCCTATGTGCAAGTAAAGACAAGACTGCCATATGGCTTCTTCTGCTTGTCGCATATCCAGGAAAAGCTATTCTAGCACCAGCTTTCTGTTCTAAAGTCCAGCGTCTGTGCTGTTTCATGTCCCTCTGTGCAGGAACTTTCCACTGAATGGTGTCTCCCAGGGTTCTTTTTGTAGAAAAAGCCCAGCAGGAACTCATTAGCATAATAGGCCACATCCAACAGCATATAAACTCATTAGCATATTAGGCCACACCCCTGACAGTACAGCTCATTAGCACATTAGGCCGCACCCCCATGTTACCAGAAGTGTGGTTATCCAGCCACACCCACCTTTTGCTTGTTATTCTGTTTACCTTGTTTGTGGTCAAAACCTAGGGCCTTTTTTTGTAGCAGGAACTCCTTTGCATGTTAGGCCACACACCCCTAATGTAGCCAATCCTAATGAGTTTCTGCTGTTGGGTGTGGCCTATTATGCTAGCGAGTTCCTGCTGGGCATGGCCAACTTGAGAGCCAGCTGGAACTCCGTTCCTGCCCAAAAATAGCCCTGGTGTCTCCAAAGTCCTTTACAGGCACCTCTCCAGTGTATCATGAGGCTGTCCCCGTTCCCCCCCCCCTTCCAATGTCTTACCATTGGTTCTCACCAGAAGCAGTGTTATTTGGACACGGCTGGTATCAACTAAGAGGAACGTGCAAGTATGATGTGGAGCTTAATATAGAAAGGACTGTCTTCTTGGCAATGCATGAAACACAGAGGGCATTTAGCAAATGTGAGAAAACTAGAGCAAGTGAAGACTCTCTTCAAGAAGGTGTGTAGTTCTGTGTCTGCCCACACAACAACATTGCTTCAGAAGGCAGCCCTGTTGGTCTACAGTAAAACAGCTGGATTTGAGTCCAGGAGCAACTTAAGAGACCCACAAGAGCTTCAGGGTCTAAGCTTTCGAGAGGCAAAGCTCCCTTCGGAAGACCATTGCCACCCTTGCAAGCTCAGGCAGCGTCCCTCTGCTCTGACCATTTCTGACTTCTGTTTTTCTACAGCCCCAGCCAAGAAATGGGACCTCCTCCGTCTTCACCCACTGTCAAGTCGCCTCACGAGCAATCAGACTTCAGAGCGATGCTCCCAACGAGTTGGAACGGCCTGGATATAATTCCATTCCTGGGGGGGCCAGAACCCTCCGATGTTTCTCCCTTCCCATCTTTCAAGTTCAGCTTCACGCCTTATCCCCCAGCCCCTCGTGTGTACGGGCCTCCCGCTAGCTATCCTGGCTCCCAGCCGCCCATGCTCTAACCCTTATTCCTCCCACAAAACCCAGAATCCTGGCTCTCTAGCTCTTCTCATCCCTCCTTTTGCTTTCGAGATATCCTGGTGCTTCCTCCTCTCATTATCCCCTTGGGAAGAGGCAGTGGGAAGCATGTGTGTATCCTTATTCCCTTATTTTTAAGATTAAATCCTTCCAAGACTGTAACAGAAAAGCTCATGTGTCTTCTTCCAAGTGTTACGCAAAGCCGAACACCCACGTTCCGTCCCAAGGCTCTGCTCTCATTTGTTTTTCTGTGGAGGAAAAAAGCCCTGGCTATTCCATCCAAGTTACATTTGAGGCTCTAGCGGTTTCGCTCGACTTATACCAAGATGGCCGCGTTAGTCTGTAGCAGCAGAAAAGAGCAAGAGTCCAGTAGCACCTTAAAGGCTAACAAAATATGTGGCAGGGTAGGAGCTTTCGTGAGTCACGGCTCATCAGGTATCTGAAGGTGTGACTCACGAAAGCTCCTATTCTGCCATATATTTTGTTAGCCTTTAAGGTGCTACTGGACTCTTGCTCTTTTCTGCTGCTCTTGACTTACACATGTCTCATCGAGACAGCCTGAAGCAAATCAGGGCAGGACATCTCAGTTACAATAATGTTTGTATAGTATACCCATCTGAGGCAAGCAGCACTGACAGTGGTGTGAACTGCAACGTGCCTTTAAGAAGTGCCTTTCAGCAGCAGCAGCAGCAGCAAGATCTAGAAGCTTTTTTTACATAGAGATTAAAAGGTGGGATTCTCAGATAACATATTAGAGGTGTTCTACAGCAGACAGATCCCACCTGCTATGAAGATTTCCATGTCCCTCATCTTATACTAGTTAGTGGGCAGAAACCCTCACTTTATTATACAATACAGAACCCCTCTCGTTGATGCAGAACCCAAGTTGGTTAGGAATATAACAGCAGGGTGATGCCTATCAGACGTTCTTGAAGCTTTCAGCACACACTGTCAGAAAACCATTTGGGAAAACGAAACAAAAAACATGCGGGGAACAAGAGGTCAATTTTTTTTCCCTTAGTTTTATTAGAATTTTTTATCTAAAAAGTTGTAAATAGGAAAAAACTCATGAAAACAAAATAAAATTAGAGCAAGAGAGATCATGGGAGATGGAAGGGAAAGCCCCTCCTAGAAGACAGGAAAAGTGGCAAGAAGTTCCCTCCCCCTTCTACTCTAAAGAGATATCTGGACAAAGAATACGCTTTCAAAAGAATAAAGGAAGTTTGGGGAATTTTGACCCTGGGGGCAGGTGGGATTTGGATACACCATCCCCATAGGGGGCAGGAGGTCCGGTGGGGGGGGAGAATAAAACTACACCCCATTGGTCAAATTTTTCAGCGTGATGTGGTCCCAATCTCCCCACCCAGGGAGGAGGAGGAGGAGGCCGGAAGGAGGGGAGGCAGGATATAGATCGGGTGATAAAATTTCAATAAATTGACTACCAGACTTGAAAGAATTCCATAGATACTTGGAACCTCCAATGACCAGAAAGTCTACCACGGTGTGCAACTTCTAATGCAATACATTTGGAGACAGTTTAACTTGACACTGCCCAGATAAGTTTAAGAGGTGGGTAGCACCTTTAAAATGAAAAGAGAAAGAAGCGCTTTCTGGTCAGTCTCTTCCATGTAGCTTAAGCAGATTATACGCAGAAAGTGCTGAGAAACCAGTGTTCTAGGTCTTCCAGCAACCAGACAGAGTTAGGTTTGAAGCACTTCCTGTTTGCTGCTTTAAATGTATTAAAATGGCACCTAATCCACAGAGTTCCACGGTCAGCTGACCAGAAAGGGTGCTTCCCGCTTTCTCTTTGAGAGACAGGAGTAGTCCAGAGACTTTTCCCTCCCAGGGAATTTGACATTTTTTGGCCACTGGATTGGGCGTGGTGGGGTGCATTTTAAATCCAGCTCTCTCTCTTTCCCCACTAATAGCTTCCAATACTTTTAGGGAATAGAGAAGCACTACATGTAAGCCAGACAGCTGCACAAGCAAGCCAATCAGCCGCTCTTCTATGAAACCAGAGAACTTTGGGTCTCCTGTTCTCTGTATTTATAGGTTGTTTTGCACAGAGTGATCTGGGTTTCTCCAATAACCAGACATCCCAAGCAGTATTACAGGTGGGGAATAAACATTAGGGCAGCCTTCAAAAAACCACAAAGGGTAGAGGACACTGGCTGGGATACAATAATGTGGAAAAAATATACCCAATTCAGACTAAGGAGTCCAGAACCGAGGATTTATTGGGCGCGGGTGGGAGGAGGGAAAAGAGAGAGGAGAGACCAGGAAGTGGGAGACCTGAACCCTGCCAGACTTGGGGTGGGGGGGGGGAAGGCTGCCCACCCCAGCCACGATAGAAAACAAACTGCACAACTGAGCTGGGAGGAGCATTCACAGGAAGTAGTCCGCAACAGGCTTCTTAGATGGGATGCCTCGGGTTTCTTGAGGAGCTGCTTCAAAGATGATAAACTCCTTCTGAAGGTGTTCGTCTAGTTCCAGTATGGCTGCCACATTCCCACAGCTGCACGTGGAAGAAACAATAGGGGTCAAAATGGGGTGACTCCAAGCACTACCACCACCACCCCACCCCCAGTATCTGCTAGCACGTCTTACAGGTGGGTGAACGCCCAAACGGCTGCCCTGGGCCCCAAAGCTTCCTCCAAAGAAACTCAAAGCGATATGCAGACCTAGACCTGCCCACAACATCTCTCCGGCACTCCTACATGCTTCCTGCCGCCTCCTCACCGGTAGCAGTAGTTGGGAGCCGACCAGACGGTGAGAACTGTCTCGTTGAAGTGCCACTTGTACCCTTCCATGACCAGCTGATGTGCCCGGCAGATCATGTCAATGTCGTTCGCCGCGTTGAACTGCGCCACCACGTCGCTGCCAAATAAGTAGCCAGCCCCCCGAGGGCTCACCCCCCATCCTGTAGTGTCTGCAAAGGAAGAAAGGTGGAATTCACTACTGCAAAGGAAACCAGGCATCAGACAGGGTGAAGGGGAAGGAGGGACCTGTGCATTGGGGAAAAAAAAGTTAAAAGGCCAAAATAAACCAGTGGTTGGCAAGGATTGTGTGGGTGGTATAAGCCAGACCGGGAAGGTTCCGTAAAATGCTGCTCCCCCACCCCAGTCAAATCCAGAACAAAAGGACCGTATGTGTCCATTTGGCAAAGTTATCACCAATCCAAGCAGGAAGTGAGGAGGGAGGGTAAAGTACACTAATCTCCTTTAGAAGCAGAGTTACATTGTTAATTTAGCTGCTAATTGGCCATTAGTGACATGAAAGCTTCATGGTTCTCTGCCTTCCAGCAACCAAAGTCCCTTTCTATTTATTTATCTTTCTGGATTTAAGGCAGCTAAAAGCAAATGAGTTGCAAATGCATATGAACAATCTAACAATAAGAAGAAAAAGAAGAAATTGGATTTATACCCCATCCTTCACTTGGGAGTCTCAGAGCAGCTTACAAACTCTCTTCCCCTCCCCACAACAGACACCCTGTGAGGTAGGTGGGGCTGAGAGAGTTCTGAGAGAACTGCTCTTTCGAGAACAGCTCTGACAGAACTATGGCTTGCCCAAGGTCATCCAGCAGCTGCAAGTAGAGGAATGGGGAATCAAACCTGGTTCTCCCAGATTAGAGTCTGTGCACTTAACCACTACACCAAACTGGCTCTCAGCAAGTTATTAAAAAAGCATTTTGCATGTCCAGAAAGAAGTGGAAATCCCAGCCTGGGGCAGGGAAGGATCCCTCCTTCCCACACACATCTGGGGAAAGGCAAAGAGACAGGGCGGCAGCATGTTTTAAGATGGGGTGGGCTTGGGGGGGGGGATGAGCGGAGGTGTTACAAGAAGGAAGCAAGGGCGGTGAGAGGGAAAATGGATCTGGGGCAATGTTCCCTCTAAGCTGTGGAGTCTTGTGAGCAAAAATTCTACTTTGTGAGCTGCTGGCATTAAAGTTGTGAGCAAGAGATTTGGCTACTACACAAATTAGTTTGCTCAGGAGCCATCCTTCCTGAGCTAAGGCAAAAATGTGTGAGCCGGAGGCTAAAAAACTGTGAGCTAGCTCACACTAACTCAGCTTAGAGGGAACACTGATCTGGGGTAAGGTGTACGCTTGTGCCTTCCCGGGCTCCTTGGAAGGCAAAGCTGTCAGTCCTAAGTGAGGTGCCTGCTCCCATCAACTGTCCACTTTGTACAGTCCCCTCCACCCACGGCAACGTGAGGAAAAATATTGTTGGGCTCAAAAATGGAGGTTGTATTTCCAGGAGGACTCCCACATGCTGTTCATTCTACAAGCTATGTAAAAGAGGTGCCTACCACCATCAACTGTCCATTGGTGAATCTTCCACATGGGAGAGGCTGGCCCTACAGTGGAGGCTGGCCACTTTGTACAGTCCCCTCCACCCACGGCAATGTGAGGAAAAATATCGTTGGGCTCAAAGATGGAGATTGTATTTCCAGGAGGGCTCCCACATGCTGTTCATTCTACAAGCCATGCAAAACCTAGCTGTTCAGGACAGCTTTTCTATTAAGGGAATAGGGCTGTCCTGTAAGAGAATACTTCAGAAGCTGCTTTACAAAGCAAAAAGGGAACACACAGACACTGCCACTGTGCATAGGGCACCTCATCAGTTTGCTGCATGTATTATCCCCGTTGTCATGTCATTTCATTGTTTTCTTCTGATGTAACACCAGTTTTCTTCATTATAGCCACTCTCTGTGTCACGCCTAGTTTGCTGTGCCCACTCAGATTTCGGTCATCCTAGGACTAGCACAGTGCTCATCCTGATTGTGTTGACCCACTGCGGGCTTATTAAATGTCCCTTTGCATGGGCTGTTACAGGCTTACGCAGCGTTATCCACTCTGATGCTCAGTGAGAAAGATGGATTCGAGGGGAACAGCATGAGAAGACTGAAGAGCGCAGCTGACAGTGGAAGATCTCTCACATACACACTTTTTAATCCCACTTTTTCCAAGGAGCTCAGGGCAGCGCACAACTGGTTCTCCTTTTCTCCATTTTGTCCTCACGGCAACCTTGTGAGGTAGGCAAGGCAGGGACAGAGTGAATAGTCCTCACCAGACACGTTTCAGGGCAGAGTGGCTCTCTCTCAGCCCAGAACTCCCTGACTCTAGCCTAACACTTTGGCCATTATCATTGCCTATTAAGGTACTATGGCCCAAAATTCAAGACATGTCATTTCATGCTAAATAAAAAAAGGCCATTATCATTGCCTATTAAGGTACTATACCCAAAATTCAAGACAGCCTCATTAAAAAATTAACCACCACAAGTATGACTTCCCTGGCCCCTTGTACAGAACTAACGATTCACATGGTAAAGTCAAAGTAGGTAGAGCTCTCAAGGCTATCGCCACCCTCCCTTAGGGTACCAGCACAATTTTACACCAGCATAAAAAGGTGTTTCATTCTGCCAAATCTTCCCATTCCTCTCCCTGCTAGAACCTCCCTTATTCCCTTTCCTGGAACAAAAACCTTCCCCTGTGCCTGACGCTGCTCAGAAATAAACAGAGATCACCACCCCACATCTATACCTTCAGGGTCAGACCAGAGAAGATCACACATGGGACCATCGTGAGGAACTTCCTGTTTACGGTCTATCGTCCTGATCTGGTCCAGTGTCTGGATGGAGGGCGAGAGACCACCGTGGACACAGAAAATCTGGATAGTGGGAAAGAAATGCATCAATGACAAATGTTCAGTGTGCCAGCAAAATTGAACCACAAGGCAGTGGTACTCGGTCCACGACTTGTGGAGAGCTACATTCGCAGTAACAGCCAGTGGAATGAGCAGCATTTACTTCCCTCCCTTCCTGGCATGAGGCCTACACCTCAGAGAGGCTCACAGCTTACCTGATCATGTGCCAACCACAAGCCCTGCTGGACAAGAGCCTTGCCCACTCTCCTGAAACATGGGGCAAGTGCCACATTAGGGAACAGGGCTCAGAAGAGCCATGAGTGACACGTCAGAGATCCACTATCAAAGCCAGAGGGCCACCATTTCTCCTTCCTATCACCACACTTAATGATCTTTAAATATTTGCTACCACTCCTTTTGGCTGAGGTCCATTCCAACTCCAGAAAATCGGACTGCCCAGAGCCACCCACCCCCTCACCTTGCCATCAATGATCGCAGAGAGGCTGAGGTAGTCAAAGATCTCAGTGCAGTACCGCCACACAGTGACAGAGCCATATTTCCTCAGGCATTCATCGTAAAACCCGTACACCTGGGTGATCTGTCTGCTTTCGTGGTTGCCACGAATCAGGGTGATCCGGTCAGGGTAACGGACCTGTAGGGAGAAGGGGATGGAGCCAGGCCAGAGCAGGGCCGTAAGAAGTTAAGCATTCTGCAGAACCCAGAACTCTATACAGGTTAAAGCAAAGAGGAGTGGAATTCAGGATTTGGGGTACTTCTTGGGGAGGTTTTCCAACCTTGAGAGCCAGCAGTAACAAGAACGTTTCAACACTGTAGAAACCACGGTCGACGAAGTCTCCCATGAAGAGATAGTTGGTCTCAGGCACATCACCACCCACCTGTAGAAGGAAGAAAAGAATCAGGTAAAGAGTTTGCCAACAAGAACTTGAAAGCACAGAAGGGAGCCCTAGGACTGAATGGAAACTCACCCTGAAAAGTTCTTTAAGGTCATAGAATTGGCCATGGATATCTCCACAGACCTGGAAAGAAAGATGCATTAGCGATTGGGAAGGATATACCTACTATCCTCCCAGTCCCAGACAACCATCAAATACACCCACTATTCCCCAAAACTTACTCACCGTTACTGGAGAATCTACTCGCTGGACATTGCTTTCCTCCACCAAGATCTCTCTGTTAACAGAAGGATAGAGATGTACTTTCAGACACTCCACACCACCATTAGATGCGTCTCACTTCCTTGAAACAGCCATTCCCCCCCTGCAGATACTTGCCAACTCTCACCTGGCCTTGGCACAGAGGGCTTTGACCTCGCTCTCTTTGATGAGCTCACAGCGCCGTAGTTGTTCAATCTGGCGGTCAAGGTCACTGATTTCAGCCATCTTGCTCCCTGCAGAAACAGAAGTGCAGTCAATTCAGCTGGGGGAGGGAAACCCAAGCAGGGTGAATATCACTGTGTACCATTTGGGCAGAGGGGAGCTAACATCACCTCAGGCAAATCTTCTCAACACAGGGAGTGAGAGCAAATAGCTATTGTTATGAGGACCCTGATTCTGTGTTTGGTATTCCACTGCTGCCCCCCTAACTAAGAAGGTGTCGTGGGCCAGCTTGACCAGTCTGAATCCAGTCTGGCTGAAGACTCCTCGGGAGTTGAGGATCCACAGGGAGCCAGCTCTGAACCAGCTAAAGTGGGTGAATTAGAGATACAGGAGCCTCAAGATTCATTGCCTGCAGCTGACCTTGACCAACCCACACCTAGCTCTGAAGCTGCCGAGGAAGCACAGCTGCAGGAAAGTGGTCCAGACAGGCTCCCTCTCCTTAATTGAGCAGTGAAAGGAAAAACTCCAAGACTTAAAGACACACAGACAGAGTGTTCGCCTCTTGGCTCAGCGCCAGCTGCTTAATAATAGCAGTTCTGAGTAAGTGCAGGAGCACCTCCAAGCAGATGGCTGTAAATCAGGCTTGTTAAGGGATGCCTATATAAATCAGACCTGGAGAACTGCAGATTGTGGAAGCAACTTGTCACAACCCTGTGAAATTTGTGACCACCACTCCGGACTCTGCTGTGACCTTTGGACTGACCCTTGACTCTGCTTTTTGGACGGATACCACCTGTCAGCAATACTGGGAGATATTTCACACATCCCCCACAGCATCCAAATCAATGCCTTTCAGGTAGGTAATATGCAAAAGTTAAAAAAACAACAACACGACATTTCAACACCATTTCCACTGAACTAGCAAAAGTCTTTGTACAGCTCTGAGCAGATGGGAAGCTTTGCCTTCTATAGAGTCAAGATGGGAGTGCTCCTATTAAAAAGGCTCTGTGGGTTATTCACCAGATTCTACAAACTGTGCCACAACTACAATGTGTCCTCTACAAGGTCTGTTGCCCAAGGTACTGAAGGTAATGCCCAGCCATGTCAGATGGTGTTAAGATTTAAAGGGGGTGGGAAACAAGGTCTTATGAAAAAGACAGTTGTTCGTTCAGTTCCTTCAAGGCCTATTTCAATTGCACTGAAAATCTGAGGAGGAGGAGAGGAGAGGAGGGGCGGGGCAGGGGGGGGCAAGAATGAAATGGAGATTTTTTAAAAAGAATGAACATGCCAGGGAGATCACTCACATTTTATCTTTTCCCCCAAGAAGCTCCGGCCACCATACATGGTTCTGCCCCCCTTCATTTCAGCCTCACAAAAACCCTATGAGATATGTTAGGCTCAAGGTTGCTCCGTTAACATCATGGATATGTGGGGATCTGAATTCATGTCTCCACCATCCTACTCCTAACCATTACCACCACCCTGGCTCTCAAGATGCATCATGCAGCACAGCACCAAAGGCATTAAGAGTAAAGATTTGGTGGTGGTGGTGATGGAGGAGGAGGAGAGATTGGATTTATACCCCACCTTCACTCGGCGTTTCAGAGTGGCTTACAAACTCCTTTCCCTTCCCCTCCCCAAAACAGACACCCTGTGAGGTAGGCAGGGCTGAGAGAGCTCTTTCCAGAACTGTCCTTGAGAGAACAGCGCTGACAGAACTATGGCTTGCCCAAGGTCATCCAGCAGCTGCAAGTGGAGGAGTGGGGAATCAAACCCGGTTCCCCCAGATTAGAGTCCGCACACTTAACCACTACACCAAACTGGTGGACACTGTATCACCTACCTAGGAAAACCCCACCCCCAAATCCTGGTCTCCATTTCATTAGCTTATCTAACCTTCTGAACAATACCTGGAAGGAGTAGGTAAAGGGAGCAGAAGTCAAAAAGAGCACAGCCAAAGAAGAAAATGTGGCCAGCTCCCTTCACACCTAGTAAATTAAACTAACTAATTACCCCTCCGCATATCAAAACTAATCCAATCACACCTGCATATCAAACCTAATCCAATCACACCTGCTATTGTCATTCACCCGCTATGGTCATTTGGCATCTGAAATAACTCTTTCCAATACAAAAGAACACACAGACTCACATTCTAGCTGTATCTGAAGAAGTGAGCAGCGACTCACGAAAGCACCTACCCTGACACGAATTTTGTTAGCCTTTTAAGGTGCTCCTGCTCTTTTCTACTGCTACAGAAGAAGAGAAGATTGGATTTATACCCTACCCTTCACTCGGAGTCTCTGAGCATTTTACAAACTCCTTTCCCTTCCCCTCCCCACAACAGACACCCTGTGAGGTAGGTGGAGCTGAGAGAGCTCTGAGAGAACTGCTCTCTCAAGGGCAGCTCTGACAGAACTATGGCTTGCCCAAGGTCATCCAGCAGCTGCAAGTGGAGGCGTAGGGAGCCAAACCCGGTTCTCCCAGATTAGAACCCACGCACTTAACCACTACACGGCTACCCATCTTGATACAGCTCCCTCCTGTTACCCCAGCAGCACCTGAGCATCCCTCTCCTCCCTAGAAAGGCTTCCCAAGTTGTGCTCCTTCCCACCGTTTAAGAACTTCACCACCGTTCTTCTATACATGCTTTGAAACGACCCCGAGGCCGGCTAGACAGAAGAAAAATACAAACCGACGGAAGTTTGTGGCATACCACCCCACGGTTCCCTAGACTAGATGCCCCTTGGGGTAGAAAAATGCACCTAATCCTAAACTTGGGTGGGGGAGAACCCTCGTCTCTTCTTAGGAGGCACCCCACCGTATGAGCGAAAGCCCACAGGCTGCTGCCTTCGCTGCCCCCACCTGCAACCCACCAATGACTCTTCCTTCGTCAGAACCACATGAAGGAACTCTCCTCGCTCATCTACCTGCCCCCACTTCGCTCCTGTCTCTATAGCAACCGGCGCCCCCGACCCAAGGAGCACACGGAACAAGAAGGAAAAGGTGCCCCGCACATGCGCCTCGAGGTCCACGGCCTGTACCTGGGGTCCCGGTGGCAGCGGCGGCGACGGTGGCGGCTGCTCCGCGGCTCCCTCCGGCTCCCGGCCCCGGCCCCTCCCCCTCTCTCTTTCCGGCTCTCCCACCAAGTGCTCGGCGTGGTACGTCACTTCCGCTTCCTCCTCGAAAGAGGAAAGCCGGGGTAAGACGAGGGGAAAGAAACTTTCTTTCTATGCCTTTAAGGGGAGGGACGTTCTGAGGACAGGAAGTGACGTAGACCTTGTTTTAAAGGGACGGAAAAAGATTTCCGGCAGTGAACGGGGAGGAGGTTTTTAAAGAAGTTGTTCAATAGCGGAAGTAGAGGCAGGGTAAGGGCGGAAATGACGTCTGGGAACATATAAAGCTTTTAAAATATATTTTGATTTTTTAAAAAACAAAATTAAATTTCATTTAATCGGCCTATAGCCGAGAAAATGCAGTCTGAAAATTCGAAGGGGAAATCGAGGCAGGGGACTTTGATATGGATGTGACATTATACAGAAACTGAAGCATCTGATCTTCTCACAGTAGCCAAACGGAAATAGATGCCAAGATGAGCGTTTTGTCTTCTCTGCATTGGCCTGGCTTCTGTTTAAACGCGGGGCCAAACTGATTGTGGTAAAAAAATCTTTCGTGGACAGAGTGGGAAGGGTAGAAAAGAGCATGAGTCCAGCAGCATCTTCAAGACTAACAAAAATTGTGGTAGGGTAGGAGCTTTTGTGAGTCATGGCTCAGAGGTGCTGCAGACCAGAAGGTCTGTAGTTCAGCAGTTCGAAAGCAAGACATTGCAAGTAGGGAAGGTAACAGCATTCCGTGCGCCTCGGCGTTTAGTCATGCCAGCCACATGACCACGGAGAAGTCTTCGGACAGCGCTTGCTCATCGGCTTGGAAATGAGCACCACCCACTAGAGTCGGATTCGACTAGCTTTCGAGCAAGGGAAACCTTTACCTATGAGCTTTTGTGAGTCATTGCTCACTTCTTGAAATTGACGATTAGTAAAAAGCTAGTAATGATTATAGGAGAGACAGTGTTGTGTAGTGGGTAGATCAAGATGGGTAACCGTGTTAGTCTGTCTGTAGCAGTAGAACCTGTCCAGTAGAACCTTAAAGACTAACAAAATTTGTGGTAGAGTATGAGCTATCACTATCCAGCGTGAGTTGTAGGTCATTAATAATGCATTGAACTGGCTTACGTTGTGAGCTGTAGGTGATCATCAGTGGTGTTCTGTTGTAAGTTTCTTTGGGTTTGTCTTGTAGCAAGCTGTCCCTGGGTATCATTTTGGATGTTCCAATTATCTTTCTCACCAAATCAGGAGGGTATTGTAGTTGCAAAACCCCTCAGACAGAGATATTCACTTGAAAGATCTGCAACCAATGCTCCCTCTAAGCTGTGGAGTCCTGTGAGCAAAAATTCCACTTTGTGAGCTCCTGGCATTAAAGTTGTGAGCGAGCGATTGGGCTCCTGCATAAATGAGTTTGTTCAGGGGGCCTTCTTCCTGAGCTGAGGCAAAATGGTGTGAGCTGGAGGCTGTAAAACTGTGAGCTAGCTCACACTAACTCAGCTTAGAGGGAACACTGTCTGCAACACAGGTTAATGACCTACAGCCAATGTTCCCTCTAAGCTGAGTTACAGTTCCCTCTAAGCTGGCTCACAGTTTTTCAGCCTCCAGCTCACACATTTTCGTCTTAGCTCAAGAAGGATGGCTCCAGAGCGAACTAATTTATGCAGCAGCCAAATTGCTTGCTCACAGCTTTAATGCCAGTAGCTCACAAAGTAGAATTTTTGCTCACAAGAATCCACAGCTTAGAGGGAGCATTGCCTACAACCCATCCTGGATAATGACCTTCCCTCTCACAGGCACTGAGGGCCCAAACTTTTCTTGCTTACAGACAGCTTGCTAACCTAAAACAACTTCTCACTCACAATGATAAACTACTTAACAGTAACATGGACTCTGGTACCAAGGCCTGCAACAAACCCAAATGCCAACTTTGCTCTCATATAGATCCTAGCAACGCCATCAGTGGACCCAGCAACATCAGCCATACCATCTCAGGTTCCTACTCCGGTTTATCCTCTAACGTGGTTTATGCCATCACATGTCAACAATGCCTTTCCACTCTCTACATTGGACAAACAGGACAGTCCCTTTGACAAAGAATTAATGGACATAAGTCTGACATCAGAAACCACAACATTAAAAAAACAGTGGGAGATCATTTTAACCTTCCTGGACATTCAGTTGCTGACCTAAAAGTATCAGTTGTCTTACAAAGGGATTTCAAAGGCAGATTAGAGAGAGGGAGAGACTGCTGAATTACAGCTGATAAGAAGCTCAAGATAAGGCATCCACCTGGATTGAATGAAGACCTAGGTTTCCTGTCTCATTACCAGTGCCGATTTCTCCACGCCTACTGCCTCTCTGCATAAACCCTCTAATCCAATCACTGTCTCTCTGCAAAAACCCCTAATCCAATCACACCTATTGTCATTTGCCTGCTAATGTCATTTGGCATTTGAAATCACTCCACTTTCCAATATAGAGGATAGGTGGACTCACATTCTAGCAGTATCTGAAGAAGTGAGCAGTGACTCATGAAAGCTCATACCCTACCACAAATTTTGTTAGTCTTTAAGGTGCTAGTAGACTCTTTTCTACTGTGGTGTAGTGCTTAGAATGTCAAGAGTGTGATCTGGAAAGCCTGTTTTCAAATCCCTACTGTCATGGAAGCTTGCTGGATGAGCTTGGGCCAGTCCCAAATTCTCAGCCTAACCTGATTTATGGGATTGTTGTGAGGTTGACAACCCTAGAACGAGCAAGATTTCAAGTCGGGCCTGCACACCTGAGGGACCGCCTTTCTCCACATGACCCCCAGAGAGTACTATGTTCTGGGTTTTGGGTTCTCCCCGGCCCTAGAGATGCCAGGCTGGCTACGACCAGGGTTAGGGCTTTTTCTGTGGCAGCTCTGTGCTGGTGGAATGAGCTCCCAGAGGAAATCAGGGCCCTACGGGATTTATTACCATTCTGCAGGGCCTGCAAGACAGAGCTCTTCCACCAGGTATTCGATTGAGGAATCTCACTTAATAGTCCAACATAGACTTAAGAGCCTGCGCCCTGAAATCCATCACTGGCTGGCTGCCTGCGCTTAATATATTATGGGGTCCCAAACTGGGAGTTTCATTTGTGAACTGAATCATATTATTGTACTGCTATCGCCATACAAATTGTTTTTAGTAACCATGTTGTGTTTTATGCAGATATTTATACATGTTGCAATTTTTATGTAAGCTACCCTGAGCCTGCCTTGGCAGGGAGGGCGGGGTATAAATGTAATAAAATAAATTTTAAAAGTTCTCCAGAAATGTTCGTCAGTCCAGATGTAGAATACAAAGAAAAAGAAGGCAAAATGTTTTCACGCTGAAACTGCTGACTGGATACCCACTATGGTCAATATTAAAACTGTGTTCTTTCCATCCTATATGTAGCATTGTATTTGTAGCACCTTATAAAAGTTTTATGATTTTAATCTGTTTTAATTTTTAACATAAGCTACCCTGAGCCTGCCTTGGCAGGGAGGGCGGGGTATAAATGTAATAAAATAAATTTTAAAAGTTCTCCAGAAATGTTCGTCAGTCCAGATGTAGAATACAAAGAAAAAGAAGGCAAAATGTTTTCACGCTGAATAAACCCCAATGTGTGCAGTTTTGTTTTGTTTTTTTGAGGGGGGGGAGTGAATTGTAAAGATTTGAATGAATGGCTTCCTCCGTGATTGCTTTGATGTGATGGAAAGGTCTTCCAGAACGTGTCAGAAAAGCATCTACTCCTGACTTCTCAAATCAGCGTAAAACAGGATTATTTCACAGGCCTTTCCTGACTGATGGGGAGAGCAAGCTGACCATTGGTAGTTTTGTGGTTGGATTTGGTTTAGTGTCTCATTGTAAGCCACTGCCCTGAGTCTTCTGTTGGGAAAAGGCAGGTTAAATTGATATAAATATGGACCACTTTAGAAAGACCTTGCATGGACAAAGTGGAAAGCAGTTAAAAGGCAAAAGGCAAAGGCCCATCAATGCAAAGTATTCTATCAATGAGTTGATACTTGTGGAGGGTTTGTATTTTCTGTTTTAAATTTGGAATTGTAAGGCCCCTTGAGCCATGGGAAACAGCAGAATACAGTGTAATAAACAAGATTGGTCAGGAGCAGTGTTCCCTCTAAGCTGAGTTAGTGTGAGCTAGCTCTCAGTGTTTTAGCCTCCAGCTCACACATTTTTGTCTTAGCTCACAAAGGATGGCTCCAGAGCAAATTAATGTACGCAGTAGTCAAATCGCTCCCTCAGAACTTTAATGCCAGTAGCCCACAAAGTAGAATTTTTGCTCACAAGACTCCACAGCTTAGAGGGAGCATTGGTCAGGAGTGCTTTTTAATAAAGGGAATAGGGTTGTAGTTTATTGCACAGTCAATGTATGTATTATCTTGTTTTTACTGCATCTTCTAACGCAGGTGTGTCGAACTCATTTGTTATGAGGGCTGGATCTGACATAAATGAGACCTTGTTGGGCCGGGCCATGTGTGTTATAAAATGTAATGCCAGGTAGCGGAGATATAAACTTTATAAAGGACGCAAACACAAAATGGTTTTTTTTACTTCAAATAAAAACATGCTTAAAACATTAGCACTCTTGCAATATTTTGTTTATTTAACAGTGTCTGATAACTGACACCTCTTGCTCTGGATTATTGCATCAAAATGTCTGTGCTGTTGCAATATGCTGTTCAGGCGTGTATCTGTAAATTGCAAACCTACAATGATGCAGCAGCATCAGAACTGGAAGAAGAAGCAGAAGACAGCCAGTTCCACTGTGGGCCTGATCTGGCCCCCGGGCCGCATGTTTGACACCCCTGTTCTAACTCATGTTACCCATTTCTTTTGCATCGTTTTTGTCTTATCCTGGATTTCTGCTGCATTTTTGTTTTCCTAATCCCCCTTGTGTCTCACTGAGAAAGACAGATTATTGATAAAGCAAAATAAATGTTTCCAACCTCTCATGCTGGGGAAATCCTCACAATAAAACATTTCCCATGCGGAATGAAGAATCACTTCCATCTCCCAGTATCCCTCCTGACCATTATTGGTCTAATTACATTTATAGCCTATCTTTCTCATATTACAGAGTTAAGGCACTTTAATTAGGTTGCCAGATCTCCACCCAGGTATTGACCAGCCCCATGTCTGCTTTGCAAGCTGTTGTGCTGCCAGGAGCCTCCCGACTGTATTCTGCTTTCTTTCCCGCTGATTTTGAACTGGAAATCTGAAATCTGTTGATAGTTATGAAGAGTCTAATTCCATTTGTTTCCTCAGGGTGACCATTCTTGACACACAACACAGTGATCCATTTTCACCTTCCCTGGTTTGACGACAATCACTAGAGCTGCAACATTAACAACTGTATTCAAATGCATCCTTATTCGGAAATCAGTACCACTGAGCTCAGTGGGTCTTAAAGCTGTAGTAACCATGCTTAGAAATACACATGCCTAGTCAAGCAGTTGTCCCGATTAAAAAGCGTTCAGATAGATTTTAAAAAGCTGCCTCTCCTTAAAGAGACAGATTTAAAAAAACAACCTCAAGAACTTAACAAAAATGGAGAAAACTGGCCTGTTACATGTGCAAAATGTAATCTAAAATCCAAGGTTTTTTTCTCCCAGTAGATATACATTTCTGCAGATTTAATCCGCTCAAGCAGTGGTGCTCACCCTATGGCTCACAGAAAGCCAACTCCCATCAGCAAAAAGAGTCATATTGACTCCCATCCCTGGCATGATCCTGCACTTTGGGGAGACTCTCACCTTGCCCATTTATCTGGCAGCGGCTGTTTCTAGGCAAGAGCCTCGCCCTCTCACCTGAAACACAGGGAAAGTGTCACACTGGGGAACAGTGCCTGGCTCAAAATAATCTGCACCACTATTATTGCACAAACGAGTTCCTCAGTTAGGGGACAGCCTTAACGATCATCCTTTCTGTATCACCCAAGACATCTTTCAGAGCTTAGAGGATTGCATGCTTTTATGGCTGGTCCACTCAAAAGGCATCACTTGTAGTCAGGGCTATTTTTGGGCAGGAACGCACAGGAATGGAGTTCCGGGTGGCTCCCGAGTTGGCCACGCCCAGCAGGAACTCATTAGCATAATAGGCCACGCCCAACAGCAGAAACTCATTAGGACTGGCTACATTAGGGGTGTGTAGCCTAACATGCAAAGGGTTCCTGCTACAAAAAAAAAGCCTTGGGTTTTGACAACAAACAAGGTAAACAGAATAAGAAGCAAAAGGTGAGTGTGACTGGATGACCACATTTCTGGTAACATGGGGGTGTGGCCTAATATGCTAATGAGCTGCTCTGTCAGGGGTGTGGCCTGTAATGCTAATGTGTTTCTGCTGTTGGGTGTGGCCTGTTATGCTAATTAGTTCCTGCTGTGCTTTTTCTACAAAAAAAGCCCTGCTTTTGGTTGATCGTTCCCTGCAGTTACCCCCAAGCTTAACAGGGCCATAGCTAATCCTTGGGAATCCTTTCATCATATTGAGTTTCCTGGTGGAGCTGGTTTGTCGTGTTAATAAAACAGGTGTGGCTTAAGCCAGAAGCCTTTCTTCTGCTCCTCCGCCACATCCCTATATCCAAAGGTTACTGCCAACATGGATCCAGACCTAGTTAAAGGCAGCTGTGAAGACCTGAGAATGACCATTCCATCCCAGGCAAGGGCGCTCATGCATAAAATGCAGCTACACATTCCTGCACGTACGTAACAAGAATGTACACTGGTTTTCACTGCATGGAAAAGCCAAGCAGCCAAGTTCTCCATGGTTACTGCTGCAGCTGAACAAACAGAGGCTTATACAGGCTGCACCAGCATTCTTCTCAGGGGCTTGCGGTGGAGGAAAATGGAAGAGGACAAGGTTTGATGGGGAGTGTTCCCTCTAAGATGAGTTAGCGTGAGTTAGCTCAGTTTTTTAGCCTCCGGCTCATACATTTTTATCGTAGCTCAGGAAGAAGGAGGGCTCCAGAGCAGACTAATTTATGCAGCAGCCCAATCGCTTGCTCACAACTTTAATGCCAGTAGCTCACAAAGTAGAATTTTTGTTCACAAGGCTCCACAGCTTAGAGGGAGCATTGGCCTTGACAGTACAGCACCCCTCCAAGCTGCGGGCACCTCCACTCATAGGATATTTTAAAACATTTTTTGTAGCATCCATCCTGATAAAACGATCCAATGAACTCAAAAGCTCACCCACTTATGTGTCATTTGGTTAGTCCTAATAAAAGGTATTATGTGGAGAGCCAGTTTGGTGTATTGGTTAAAAGAGTGGACTCTAATCTGGGAGAACCGGGTTTGATTCCCCACTCCTCCACTTGCAGCTGCTGGTGTGACCCTGGGTCAGTCACAAGTTCTCTCAGAGCTCTTCTCTCAAAGGCAATTCTCAAAAGAGCTCTCTTAGCCCCACCTTCAGGGTGTCTGTTGTGGGGAGGGGGAAGGAAAGGGGTTGAAGGCCACTCTGAGACTCTTTCAGGTAGTGAAGGGCAGGGTATAAATCCAATCTCCTTTTCTTCATGAGTAATGGCATGGAAGAATCTTAAACTGACAACTTCTAGAGTTCCTTGGAGAGCAGAAGGGAACAGGCCTTGTACTCAGTACTTATGCACCTTGACACGTAATGGCCCTTCCTGACAACAACCTCCACCCCACCCCCTATAAATTCATAAGAACATAAGAGAAGCCAATGTTGGATCAGGCCAATGGCCCATCGAGTCCAACACTCTGTCACACAGTGGCCAAAAATACCAGGTGCTATCAGGAGGTCCAGCAGTGGGGCCAGGACGTGAGAAGCCCTCCCACAGTTGCCCCCCCCCCCAGGCACCAAGAATACAGAGCACCACCTGCCCCAGACTGAGAGTTCCTATCTGTAACTTGTGGCTAATAGCCACTGATGGACTTCTGCTCCATATGCTTATCTAATTCCCTCTTGAAGCTGTCCATGCTTGTAGCTACCATCACCTCCTGTGGCAGTGAATTCCATGTGTTAATCACTCTTTGGGTGAAGAAGTACTTCCTTTTATCTGTTCTAACCCGACTGCTCAGCATTTTCATTGAGTGCCCACGAGTTCTTGTCTTGTGAGAAAGGGAGAAAAGTACCTCTTTCTCAACCTGCTGTATCCCATGCATAATCTTATAAACCTCGATCACGTCACCCCTCAGCCGTCATTTCTCCAAGCTAAAGAGCCCCAAGCGTTTTAACCTTTCTTCATAGGGAAAGTGTTCCGATCCTTTTGTCAGTCTAATTGCCCTTTTCTGCACTTTTCCCAAAGCTATAATATCCTTTTTAAGGTGTGGCGACCAGACCTGTACACAGTACTCCAAACGAGGTTGCACCATTGATTTATACAGGGGCATTATGCTACTGGTTGAGGAGGTTCTGAGGAAGTGCGCTGGCACATGAAAGCTTATACCTTGAATAAACCTTTGTCTGTCTTAAAGGTGCCACTGGACTCCCAACTTTGTTCAGACCTTATACCTGTTGCACTTCTCTGGCAGGACAAACCACAGTGGCACATGCAACGGTTAAATAGATTCTGTTTATTTCTAGCGGTCCGGGAGTCAGGTGTCCCAGCTCCGGAGACAATGGGATGTTATTTTGGCCACGGACCAGGAGTGTCGTCGGTCACCAGAGGGGAAAGCTGGGAGTCACAAAGAGGCGTACAGAGATGGGGCAGGGAGGGAAGAAGGGGAAGACTTGGAAGAGATGAACGAGCCAAGGCCTGCGTGTTCCTCCAAGGATGGGAAGACTTCCAGCGTTCCCTACTAGAGAGGCTGGCAGGAAGGGAGGTGGGGGTGGGGTGGGGAAGCGGTGGAGTACAAACAGTGGGGGGGACACCACAGTAGCTCAGGCACGATGCAGCAAACAGAAGTGAGAGCAGACAAAGCAGCCAGGCCACAGAGGTTTTAATAAGCATGGTTGGAAACAAAGAGGGACTCGCTGGCAGCAGCTCCGGTTTGACCACTTGGAACATATTTGCCCTGGGCGGCAAGGCTGTTGGCCTGTAAGAAGAGGGGGGGGAAAGGAGGAGGAGTTTGAGTGACACAGCCCAGAAGAAAGAGGCACACGTTCCATTTGCTCCCTCCTCCCAAGCTGACCTGCTGTGGATCAGGACCCCGGGAAAGACACAGTGGGGACTCCCCTTCCGGTCATTCTAGAGCCCCCGTCTCCCTCTGCCAGGTGTCCGTGCTCCCCTGTGTGTAGAGAGGAGCCCTGCATCTCCCAGGCCGTTGTCCCCAAAAGTGGCACAGTCTGAATACTTCCCAGTCGCCCCGTCCCTAATCCCATCTTTTGTTCAAAGGGTGGGGGGAGAATCTGGAGAACCCTGGCTCCAAACAATTCATTCTGCACGATGGCTTTTCAGCAGCAGAGGGAAGGGGGCCAGGATGGCTCCCTTCCGTTTTTAAAATCGCTGCGGCCGCTGCTGAAAGACCTCGGGGCAGTCGTGAAGGAAGTGGCAGCCCTTCAGGTTTTCTTCTTTAGAGTCAGGGGAATCCCGCCAGAGAAAGATTCGAGACCAGTAGAACCTTCAAGTCCAATAAGATTTCCAGGGTATTAAGCTTCCGAGAGTCAAAACTGACACCCTCTCGAAAACTCATGCCCTGGACATCTTGTTGGCCTTCAAGGTGCTTCTGGACGGGAGTCCTGCTCTTCCACGGCAGACTCACCCACTACCCACTTGGAAAGAAATCCTACTGAAGTCTCAAGAGAGCTTCGCTGTGAGGACACAGTCTCTTGGGAGGCTCAATGACCAATGAGACATCCATCCCCCTGGCTCTGATCTATTCACACACACACACCCCAAGGGTTTGGGAGTCTGGACACCAGGCTTACCAAAGCACGCTTGATGTATTCCTCCTGGGCGTTTTTGGTGTTCTCTTTCTTTCCGCTCCAGGCCTTGAGGGCAGAAGCCTGCAGGGCGCGGCCGTAGGAGAAGGTCAAGGCCCATGGCTTATGCAGGGGGCACTTGTTGATGGCGTTCAGGTTGATGGAGGCCTCCTCCTCGCTCTGGCCACCAGACAGGAAAGTGATGCCTGTGAACAGGAAACAAGATTAGCAACCTGCAGGGGAGGGGAGGGGAGGGCTTGGGCTTTAAGTCTGCTGCAAGGCGGGTTTCCAAGAGGAAGAGACAGGAAGAAGTGTCCCCACTAAGTAGTTTGACAGTGGAGCACTTTAGGATCAGAGGACAGGCTATATCCCTCGTTTCCCGTCGTGTTTCTTGAGCTCTTCTTCGACCGCAGTTTCAGGTTAATGAACATAACTCAGCTCATAAAGCTGAAGATGAGTCCACGTCTCAAACGTGGGAAGTGCTCCCAGCGCTAGAGTGGAATCAGGAAGAAACAGGTTTGGGGAGTCGATCCTTTCACCTTATTCAGACATTAGCATGGTGTCGTGGTCAGAGTGACCAGACGAGGATCTGAGAGACCCAGGTTTCTATGCAAGCTTGCTGGGATAATCTCCCTTGCTGCCCAGCTAACTTCAGGATTGTTGTGAGAATAAACTGGAAGAAGGGTGTAAGGCAATCTGGGCTCCTGCTGGGAAGAAAAGCAGGGTACCGTATAGGGTTGCCAAGTCCCCCCGGGGGGCGGATTTCCCCCCGCTTTGGAGGCCCGATTACCACCCCCGTGGAATCGGGCCCCAGGGGAAACCCCACCCCCGCGTGCACGTCACCCGGATGTGACGTCATGATGCCGGGCACGCTGGGGGCGGGGCCTCAGCCATTTGAGGGAAAAACTCTATGTTTTCCTCTCAAATGGCTGTGGCCCCGCCCCCAGCGTGCCCGGTGTCATGACGTCACATCCGGGCGGCGCGCGCACGCACTCAGGACGCCAGGCAGGAGCCCCCCGCCGCCAGGTAAAAAAGATTTGGCAACCCTAGTACCGTATCAATACTTAAACAACTACGGGCGGCTCTAAAAACCACTTCATGGTATGCGGAAGCACCAGAAACATGGGTCAGCCAGATTGCAAGGGTAGTTTCTATGTACCATTGTGGATGCAGACTCCTTTCTGTATTAGTCTTTAAGAAAAGCAACTGAATCTGCTCTATAACAACTATGTCCTAAAAGTTCCTGGAAGCTATCCCATGGGCCTAGGAGACTTAAGTATTGAGCATGTGCAGGAGGTGTTCCTGGGTCCTTCTTTCTTACCAGTCACTGCGGGTGGCACAGTGCGGCGGAGAGCAGTAACGGTTGCCATGGCAATCTCCTCAGCGGAGTATTTCTTGGTGCAGGCATGGCCAGGCGTCACCATGTTTGGCTTGAGCAGAGATCCCTCCAGGTAGACGTGGTGGTCGCTCAGGGCCTTGTACACAGCAGCCAGAACCTGAGCAAGGCAGGAGGAACAGAAGGTGGCACTGGGACGCATTTGTACGTAAGAAAAGAGTCCACTCCTATCTTCTCATCCTTGAGGGGGGCCAGGGAGGGGAGATCACGCCCACTTAAATGACTAAGCTCCTCCCTCTCGTTCCTCACCTTCTCTGTCACATACTGGCAGCGTTTGAGATCGTGGTCACCATCGGGAAGGATTTCAGGTTCCACAATAGGAACGATCCCGTTCTGGAGGGTAAGCCAAAGACAGCAGGGAAGAAAGATTAGGTAACATAGCGGTAAAGACACATGCAGTTTGTTCATCTTAATGGTTCGGAATCTCTGCAGAATGCCCCAGTGTTCCAACTGAATGCCAAAACATTAATGCAACTCAGGGAGGACATGTTTCAGCCTGTTATGAGTTTGCAATGCACAGATTTCTGTGACAGCGTGTCAGGAGCTGCCCCTGTCTGCCCACCAAACTACACAACATATAGATCTGATGAATCTGGCTTCTCCTAATCATCCTCCACTTGATTGGCAGCTGCTCCCACAAGGTCTCTAGCTGAGGCTTTCCACAGCCCTGCTACCAGAGACCTTGTCTAAGCAGATATACCAGGGACAGAACCTACAGAGTTCTCAAAGCTCTACCACTCAGCTATGGCTTGCCTGTGTTCTCTGTGGGCACTGGCTCTTATGGGTCTGTAACTGGAAATGGCAGAATTCAGCCTTTCTTGGCAATTCGTGTGCCCTTAACTAGTGAGGAATTCCTCAAACGCAGGGGCTCCAGTAGAACCATGGGAAATGGCCACTATCCAGTTAGGAAGTTCTCAGCTCCAAGAGCCCCTTGGCGCCCACCTGCTGGCAGATGCTGGCATAGCGAGCAAGCACGTTGGCATTCTCCATGATGGCCAGATGGGAAGGGGTGGTTGGGGTGATCTTCAAGACGCAGCGCCACTTGGCAAAGTCAGCCCCATCCTTCTTGTACTGGGCGCAGCGTTCAGACAAACCATCCAGACCTGCATTGGGGGGTGGGGGGCGCCCGTCA
>NW_015171530.1:405225-430917 GCF_001447785.1 Gekko japonicus | reverse complement strand
TTGGGGGGGGGGGGGACATGGTCAGGGCAGACATCCATGGAAGCGAATGACCTATGGACTCCCAAGTGCTATTTTATTGTATTTATTAGACTTTTTAGTCGCTGCTCACCCAAAGGGTCCCGTGGTGACTTACAACGTTAAAACCAATAAAGTAAAAATAACAAAGGCAAATATAAAACATTAACATTGAAATATGTGACTATCACCATACCACTATTAAAACAGCTCAAATGTAGTTACCCTCCAAAGGCCAACCTAAAGTATCCAGCTTTGCGTGCCCTGCAGAAACTAAAGAAGTCCAGCAGGGCACTGTGTCATCCAAAAGTGCATTCCACAGGGCAGGGGCCACAACTAAGAAGGCCCTGGCAACAGCTAACCAAACTATCCTGGGGCCAGGCACCTGCAAGTGGCACCTAGACAACGACTGAAGGGAGCACTGAAGTTATAACAGGAGAGACACTCCTGTAGGTATGAGAGTCCCAGACCGTAAGGGGTTGCCGGTTAGCCGAGTTTCCTCCTCAGTGGTTCTGCAGCTTCTCAAAATCTGTCCCAGGCACAACCTATAAACTCACCCTGGGTGGTGGTCTCCCCATTTGTTCCAGCGAGGGGCACAACACCTTTATCCACCTGGAGGAAGGAAAAGGAAAGGGAAGTCAGTCAATCTACAGACCAGTCACTTACTTCCTGGTACTCTTCTCTCATCTGCAGTGACGCATCTCGTCTCTTGAGAAAGCCGTTTTAAGAAGACTAGATCCCCTTTTTCTATCCTCAGCGTAACTCACCGGCCTCTCCAGTCCCAGCAGTTGAGTAGTGCGAGACCAAGTTCCACCTCATTCTGTCCTTACAACCGATGCTCCCTCTAAGCTGTGGAGTCTTGTGAGCAAAAATTCTACTTTGTGAGCTACTGGCATTAAAGTTGTGAGTGAGCAATTTGGCTGCTCCATAAATTAGCTTGCTCTGGAGCCATCCTTCCTGAGCTAAGACAAAAATGCGTGAGCTTGACAAGCTGGAGGCTAAAAAACTGTGAGCTAGCTCATGGTAACTCATCTTAAGAGGGAACGCTGCTTACAACGGCCGAGTCGCCTTGTGTCAGTCAGCACCACAACAGTTAAATGGGTGTCTGCCTGTGAGAGAGAGATTCCTACAGACGTGGCAGAACAGCCCCATTGTGACCTGCATGGCCTGCTCCATTCTGCCCTCCGAGGCGTCTGGGCATCCGTGGGCATCCAAGGTCACCTGGCTTTCCCCCGGGGATGTTATTTTATGTGTGTGACAACTTGCGGTGGAGCCCGCCCACTCTGCTCCCAGAGGACGAATGTCCTGGCCTCCCCTCCTTCCACAGTCTTCCCCTTTTAAATAGCACCTCCTACACTCCCCTCTAGGAAGAAAACCAGGAATCATGCTTGCAATGTTTTCATTGATTAAAGAGCTACCCCACTACCTAGCAGCAGAACTGTAGTTGGGCTCTTTTTTTTCTTTTTGGAAAATTGAATTGTTTTTAACATATACATACTCCTAGAACCTGTGGGCAGCAACCGTGATCTTAGAAAAGGAGCTCTGCCTTCCCTCAAACACAAGGGGAAGGCCTACTGGAGGATGTGTGGCCGTTACCTCAAAATGCTTTTCCATATTATCGACATGCGTGTTAATAACTAAACATATGAGATGAACAGTGCAATCCCCTCGGGATTAGGAATCGCCCTTGGAAGCTCAGCCATAAATTGCGTGGCACTGACAACGTGGGATTGGCATGAACGATCCACTGGACAGGGGTACCCCAATGGGGCTGATTTGAAGATGCCATCATCACCACTCAAGACCATCTTGTTCACAGAAAGCACTTCATTATTGTTATTATTGATATTATTCATGATTTTATTGTCTTATTGGGTTTTATGCATGGGCTCTTGCCCCCTTGTAAGCCGCCCTGAGCCCGCTTGCGGGGAGGGCGGGGTAAAAATGCCTAAATAAATAAATAAAATAAATAAATATGCAAAGTTATTCCAGTTGGGACCCCTTACGAAATCGGTGGGTAGTTCTGCAGAGGATGGGCACGGTCAACCAGCAGCTCAGAGAGGCAGCACGGTGTAGTCGTTAAGAGTGGCGGACTCTGCCCAGGGAAACCCGATCTCATCAGACCTTCAAAGCTAAGCAGGGCTGACCCTGGCAAGTACTTGGATGGGAGACTTCCAAAGAACACCTCAGAGAATACCAGAGCTGAGAGACAAAGGCAGGCTATCAAGGCACTTCTCTGAACATCCTCCATATACCAGTAGGAGTCGCCAGAGGTCACCATGTCTCCCAGGCATGGGCACGCAAAAAGACACAAATGCAAAAATACACACCCCCCCCCAAGTGGCAGACTCTGATCCAGAGCTCTGGGTTTGATTCCCCACTCCTCCTCTACATGACGCCAGCTGGGTGGCCTTGTGCCTGTCACACAGGACTCTCAAAACTCTCTCAGCCCCACCTGCCTCACAAGGTGCCTGTAGTGGGAAGGGGACGGGAAGGCGATTGGAAGCCACTTTTGAGACTCCGTAAGGTAGAGAAAAGCCGGGTATAGAAACCAACTCTGCTTCTTCTTCTTACGAACAGATTACATGAAGAAAAGGCCCTTCCATTCAGGTCTTATATGAACAGTGGAGGAAGACTATGTAGTGAACGTGTGAATAGTGGGAAAGGACTACATCGTCTTCGGTTTCATAGATTATCTCAACAAATTAGCTCCGTTAGTCCAGCAACGTGTGAGCAACCTGATCTAAATTATCCAGCTCCCCCAACATCTTCACTGACACCATGCTGGTCTGAGCGGGAGTCAAATATTATAGGCTCCCCCCCCCCTTACCTTTTAAAAAGGTCATACGACCTCCCTAAACACAAATCTCTGGAGTTCAGGAGACGCCCTAGCTTCCGGGGCAGGAAAGGGCTGGAGACGTGAGGGGCATTGGCCACAGCCTCCATGCTGCTTACCTTGATGCCAACCACGGCGCCCTTATCCTTAATGACCTTGGTGAACTGGCGGCCGTCGTCAGCCTTCTGGTACATGGTCTCATGGAAGAGGATAACGCCACCGATGCAAGGGTTGACGCGGTCATCGGCGGTGAAGAGCAGCTGCCGGTAGTAGCGGCGGTTCTCCTCGGTGTTCTCTGTGCCAATGGAGCTCAGGCGCTTGGCGATGCTGCCTAGGAGGTGGGTGGATGGAACAGGAGTTCATCAGGACCCCGCAGCCCCTTGACGGGGGGTCTAAATCCCCAGCCTTCCTCCTCTCCCGTCCCCTCCAGGCCCAGCTCCTGGAAGGGGCACCTGCAGCCCTTACCGGTGGACTCATCTGCAGCAAGGATGCCTTTGCCAGCTGCCACGATGCGATGGGCGTTGTCTGACAGCTCCTTCTTCTGCTCAGGGGTCAGGGCTGGGTATTCGTGAGGCATCTTGAACGGCTAAACTAGAGAAAGGGAAGCGAAGCGTGAACAGGCCGGCAACGTGGTCCGCGATCTCGCCCCCTAGAGGCAGGCCTCGTTACTGGTCCCATTCCTGTGCCTGGGAGACACTCTTGGGCACCCATGCCAGACCAGTGACCTTGATGCCTGTGCAGAGGCTGGCAAAGCCAGGGGGTGAGGGGAAAGAGGGCTGAACAACTTCGCCACACCCTGCTACTGCAGAGATTGTCGCTCAATGGAGGAGAGGGATTCCCAAACTGAAGGCCAGAAGGGCTGGGTGCCTGTGAACAGAAATCAGGCCAAGGACGTTTCAAGGGCAGAGGGCTCTCCTCCCGTCCCCCAAGGCCCCTTACCCCAGGTGTCGAGACAGGTGAAGTAAATAAAATCGATGCACCAAGCTTTCCCCTCCCCCTCCCAGCCCCGCTGCCCCGGGGGTCTCTTTCAAAACAGGAGAAACGAGTCTCCGGCAGAAAGCGGAAAACGTGGAGGACGAAAAGGAGAAAGCGTTTCCCCCCACGACGGGGAACTATAAAACCTTCCTAGTAGAATCAAGTCTTCTCTCTACCCCATGCAACAATTGCACGTTAAACTTCACCACGTGACTGGCTTCTCTCTCACACACACACACACACTCTCTCTCCTCCTCCACCACCACCACCACCCCATCCCGTTCGGCGTGGCTTCCTCCCTCCCTTCCCCCAGTCATAGTTTACCGTCTCCATTTTAACTTCTGCCTCCGAGAGCAATTTCTGCAGTTTATAAACTAGAGGGAAATATTTTTAACCACCTAAAAGCTTTCCTTAATCCTTTCGGAGAACCTCCCCGTCTCTTCTAGAGCAAAGCGAGGCAGCTCGTCTTTCTCACCTTAGCTGAATGCGTGCGTGCGGCGGGAGAGAATATCGGCCCTGGTTCCCCTCCTAGCAACAGCCACCGAATTCTGGGATGCGCGCGAGGCGAGTGAAGAGGCGCAGCGGAACGTTTGTGAGCCCAGCGTTCCGAAATCGAACGTCATGTAGCTCGGCCGGGCGGAAAAGGGTGTGAAATTGACTCATACAAGAGGAGGAGGAGGAGGTGGGGAGGAGACTTAAAGAGCCCGAGTCCTCCCCCCCCCTCAAATAGCGGGAGGTATTTATTTAAATATAAGGAAGCGAAGGAATTCTTTCCCTTTATGTTGACTCACACAATATGGAAATAAAGGGGTTTAATTCACGCCGCCTAGCCAGCAACTGAGTAACAAATCAAAACTCCTGTTCTCTTGCCGGGGGGGGGGGGTAAACAAAGTCGGATTCCGTAGGACTTCCGAGTACAAGTAGGCTGCAGGCAGGATCGGACTGCAGAATCAAACATGACCAAGCTAAAAATTAAAGGGAAAAGGAGCGCGGGGAAGACGGGGGGGAGGGAGGAGGAATGGGTGGGTATGTGTACAAATGCTAGGGTGAGGCGGAAGAAAGAGGTCGTTAATGGAGATACTGGAACAAGAAGGGAAATAAAATTGCCCAACGTAAACACGGAATAAAGGCTGGCTTATAATAATAATGAGGTGGCTCTAGCCCAGTGTCGAAAAGAGAACAGCAGACCACCCACGACTGCGATTTCAGCACAGGCCAGGGACTCCCTTGGTGTTCCGAAATATAGGACCTTGTAAGTTAGCCAACAGAAAAGTGACCTGCCCGGCTAAAACCGTTCTGGTGAGGCCTGAGCAGGTTCCAGAAGGCAGAGAATGTTGAGAGAAGAAAGTGAGCCTGCTTCCACCCCTCCCAGAGTACAGAATCCTGGAAGGCCAGAGGGGGGTAGTTCCTTCCCCTCACTGTAATTTCTCATCATTATTATTCATATTTGTATCCCAACACAGCCCCACGAGCTCCACCTCGATTTCCACCTAGCACAATTTGAGGAGGGGCTGTAGCTCAGTGGAAGAGCCTCTGCTTTGCAGGCAGAAAGTCCCAGGTTCTAATCCCCCGGCATCTCTAGTTAAAATGGACCAGTCGCCACTCTGAATAGACACTACTGACCCTGATGGACCGATGGTCTGACTCAATATAAGCCAAGATCACACCACAAAATCTTGGTTCCTTCAGTGCCATAATTAATATGCATTTGAATCTCTATATGGATAAAGGTAAAGGCTCCCTTGCTCGAAACCAAGTCGAATCCAGCTCTAGGGTTGCGGTGCTCATCTCCGTTTCAAAGCCGAAGAGCCAGCGCTGTCCGAAGACGTTTCCGTGGTCATGTGGCCGACATGACTAAACACCAAGGCGCACGGAACGCTGTGACCTTCCCACCGAAGTGGTACCTATTTATCTACTTGCAATTTCTTGCTTTCAAACGGCTAGGTTGGCAGGAGCTGGAACTAGAGACGGGAGCTCACGCCATCATGCGGCACCCAGGTCTCGAACTGCTGAACTTACTGCGGCTCCTTATCTATATGGATACCTGCATGCAATTAAAGGGTAGTGGAAGCCACCGTTTTACTATTCTTTTTTAAAAATAGTTAATACCAGAGAAGCAAATGGAGGGAAGAGTTCTGTGTGAAGCAACAGGGGGTAGGAGCCATATAAACTCTTGCTTTAGGGATTTTTCTAGGACCCAGCACCCCTACCTACAATTCCCCTCCCCACTCTGAGGAATGAAGACTTCCCCAAAGGCACGCCTTGGGGAAAGAAAGGAAAAAACCAGATTTGTGGCTCCAAGGGTCTTTCCCCCTTACAGCCTCTCCAGTTTCAGAATTGACCTTTCAAGGGGATACCCGATCCCCCCTTCTCCAGCTCCTCTGTCCTTTTCTGAAGGACACCGAGCTATTTCTGGATCCCCCATTGGGGCGGGGGGGGGGAGAGATTGGGTTTAGCAGCAGAAAGAGCCAGGCACACAGGGAGATGATTGTGCACAAGAAACAAGCGGTGTGGCATTGGGGTGGTGGTGTTACAGAGCGATAAGGTAGAGCCAGTGAAATGGAGGAGGGGGGAAGCAGAGGAAACGGGTTGCCTGAGATATATCTGAAGGGGAATTGCGCACTGTTGCGTGGGAAGAGGTTTCATTAAAAATCAGTGCACTTCAGCCTCCCAGTTACAGGCGTTGAGGGATCAGAGTGCTAGTTGATAAAGAGCACCAGCTGAAGCAGCTGACCTACGGAGTTATCAGCGAAGGAGCTGCCTGGCAGGATTCACTGCCTATCCGGGTGGGAACAGGGAGGGTGCTTTAACAGGCTCCCTCTAAGCTCTTCCTGCACCTGTAAACAGTGAAGCTGCAGGGCAAAAAAGGTCACAGATAGGAGATAAGGCTGGGAATCCTGGAGAGAGAGACATGCACGCAGAGCCCACCTGCAACAATACCTCCAAACCTGGCTGCCTTATCATTGTCACCTGAACAATTCTGGATCCTATCCAGAACTTGATTTCAGCCAGGGAATTGGTTTCTACTCAGTTTTGCTCCCATGAAGACCTGACCAACAATGAATGCCTTTTGCTGGCTCCTGAAGAACCAGATGTCTCTCCACCAATGTGGGTGGGGGTTAGAAGACCGGAGTCAGAAGGCATCGCTTGTGTGAACCCAGGCCTTCTCATGTGAGAAATTAAGCGCCAATTCTATCTGCCTGCCTGTGGAACTAACCACCCTAGACTTAAAGTGCACAGAGAAACCACTTAAAGCAGACACATTTCACCTCCTTTTAATTATTTTTCCATTTTGCAATCGGGGCAGTTAAAGAGTGGCCAGAGAGTAACTCTCCACGCACAATTTTCTGGATGCATGTTTACTGCAAAGTAAGGACCGTAATCTGCCTTAGAAGCTGCAAACAGAGAATCAAGAAAGATGAATTTAATATGCAAGTCAAAGATTGGGACCGCATGTATGGGGGGGTGGGGGTGGATGTTAATATCGGGAGACATCTCTCGGGAGGTGCCATTTTTGTGAAAACAGCAAATGGGAGAGTCAGTAGACGCTGTTCTCCCACGCCCTGGCACAGAGGCAAACCGGGTTATATAACACCCTATATAACGCCTGGGAAGTGAAAGGCCAGCCACGTTTTGATTGATGACGGCAGAGACAGGCCAGCCACCTGTGGGGTCAGGGTGACAGAGGATCCCAAACCCGCCGCCCGCCCCCTGCCCTATCTTTGCCTGGTCTCCCAAATCAGAAGCTGCCTAGCCCAGCTCCGCAAAATCCTAACCGGGCTTCTCTTGGATTGATTACGGTAACAGCTGAGTCACCGGTTGGTGTGCAGGAAAGCACGTAGCAGGCCTGCGGGGGGCCGCGAGGGAAGCCTGCAGTTTTCGCCGCTTGCTGCCCCCTCCCCTGTTTTAACAAGCAGGTCGGGCTATTTGGGGGCCGCTCGACCAGAACCAAAAGTGCAGAGCGGCTAGAAAGGTCACCATCCGTTTCACATTCCCCTTCTTCATTCACAGTGCCGCCACCCCCCACCCCCCTTCTCATTCCCACAAGTATTTATTTGTAACTATCTTTGACCTGCATAAATCGATCAGTTGCCAACTCCGGGGGATTTGGGGGTGGAACGGGATCTCGGTGGGGTAGAATGCATAGACGCCACCCTTCAAAGCAGCCATTTTCTCCAGGGAAACTGATCTCTGCTGTTTGGAGATCTGCTGTAATTCCAGAGGATCTCCAGACCCCACCTGGAGACTGGCAACCCTATCAGTCTGCTCTGATTTTGCATTTGCAATTTGTCACACAGATCAGAGTCCCTATTCTACTGTTATTCACAAGACCTCTGTTTGCCCACCCAGCCCTTGCATCAAACAAGTTTCCCGCCTAAGCGTTCCTGTCTGGAACGACAACCTGTCAGGCAACTATTAAACGGTCAGTTTATTCCCATCACCTCTTGGATTTCTGCATATCAGAAAGGCCAGCCCTTGACACAAGAGGGACGCTGCTTATTCTGCAGGTCTCCTGCGGGTAATCATTTCTGTATTACTTCTCCCATGCACCTCTAAGGGAAAAATAAATCCTGCAAAGCTTACGCTGCTTTGAGCAAGTCTTAAAATATCACATAGACACCCCAATAAAATTACCAGTCCCACCATTTAAAAAGGCAGGAGAGAACAGACAGGGTCCAGATTGCCAGTCTGTTTTTCCTGGAAGGATTCCTCCTCCATCTCTTAAAAGCTGCCTGCCAAGCAGAAACTCGTGATGGGAAGCTTTTTATCACCACTTCATCTCCATACTAGGAAAAGCTTTATGGAAGTTTCTACATGGCAGGCTATTGTTGAAAGCACAAAGTCCCCTTCCCCCCAAACAAGCTGGGATCCTTAACTCTAGGGGAGTGAAAGCGAGGAGCCAATAATACCCCTATGATGTGCACTGAGCTACCACTGCACAGTGAAATGTGCAGAATCAGAGTAGACTCCCTCCAAAAACAACTGCAATACACAGTGAGCTGATGCTTAGTATACAAAAAAGGATACACCCCCCTGCCATAGAGGGGCTTGCAGTCCTATCTCAGAAATGTTCCCTAGTGACGTTTTTAAAAATTATTTTGGAAGGCTTAAAAAAATCTGCACTGCAGAATGCAAAGCAAGAGGCAAAAATCTTAAAAACCCATTCTGTTTAAAAGCAACTAGCATTCCAGTAAAAACAACAACATGGTACTCTAGTTAGCTCTTGCAGTTCCCACTTAGGAAAATTGCCTTGCACACAGAAAAGGGGGGCGGGGGCGGGGGCAGAAGCCTGAGAGTTATGGAGGAAGAGAGATGCCACAAGGAGCTGTAGGCAAGGCCAGGTTATGGTTTTGACAGCCCCAGTTTAAGGGACAAAAAATGGGAAGGTGTGGCTGCTGGCACACATGCACACCCCGAAACTTCGCAAAGCCAGATTGGGCAAGCAACAGAGGAAGGATTGAGACAGCCGCCCGGCTCTCTGCTGCTCCTCTGCCCCAAACACCAGCAGATCGGAACAGCATTTCCTCCAACCATCAGCCACCCCGCAAGACTTATGCAAGTCATGACAGGGGGCAGAGGAAACGGCTGTGCTGGAGAGGGAGGGGGAAGGCCAGTCAGTCCCTTTCCGCCTTCTCCTGACCTGACTGGGACAGCCAGAACTCTTGGCAGGCACACAGAATCCAGAGTTTTAGGCCTTACCCAAAAATAAAGGGAAGAAATGGGGCGGGGAATGAACGCCAGCGTTTCTTTTAAAAGCCTTTACAATTGCAGTCTGTCAGAAGGGGAACACAGCCAGACAAGGGCTGCGGTCACACACACTAAAAAATCCACTTTCAGTGCACTTTCCAACTGGACTTTACTGTGTGAACTGGCAAGATCCAGTTGGAAAGTGCATTGAAAACGGATTATTTAGTGTGTGTGACCGCAGCCAAGGTCCGCTTTTGGCCCCAGCCTCAGTTTACACTGGCATGTAGATTAGAAACACAGTATTTTTTTTAAAAAAAATAAGATTACAAAAATTAAAAGAACAATCTTGCCAGCGACACTCCCGTTTCACAGACAAGCCCCTTCCCTACCCTAAAGGGTAATGCTCCTGCTGCCCCACCCCCGGTTCCCCCGCTCTGCAAACCGCCTCTCGTAGGCTACCGATTCTAATCTCCCTCGTCGCCGCCTCTGTCGCTACTGCTATATGCCTCTCAAGCCGTCCTCTAGAGTGGCCTCTCCAACCCACCCCGGCCCCATCCGCGTCTCCGGCGCCCGCGTACCGTGGGTGTAGCGGGGGGGACTCTGGCAGACACGGCGGCTCCGGAGGGCTGCTGGGTGACTGGCAGAAGCCAAGGCAGCGCGTGGGGCTATAAAAACGGGCCGGTGGGCGGGAGGGGGGCCGCGCTAACCTTCTCCCCGACCCCTGGCCTTTTGCGCGGCAGGCTAAATTTAGGCCTCGGGGTCTGGGAATGTGAAACACGAGGCCCCTGACATTCCCGGCAGTGCAAGGAACAGCTATGGTCACGGGGCGAGGGGCTGAGTGCGTTGTGGGACTCCCCGGCCCTAAACGTGGCTCAGTCCCAACCCTGGAACATTTCCCTGCTTGCGGCGTCCTCACTTTGGCCCAGCTCAGCCTGTATGTCCGGCGGACCGGCCCTTTGTGACTGCTAGCATAAAGCCCCCCCCCCCCCCCCCACCCCACCCCTATTTCTCACCCACCCAACAGGAAGACTAGATGAGGTTGCTTTGTTGCCCCCCCCCCCACCTTCCATCTTGAAGCGCCTTCAAGTAATTCGCTTGGAAGGGGGCCAACTGGTTGCAGGCTCTGCCCCAGAATCTGAAGTCTCCCAGTGCCACCTGCTGTTCCCCAGGAGGAACTACAACTCAGCTCCGAAAGACTTTTGGGTTGGAAGACGTCAAACAGCAATTTGGAAAAATAAAAGGAACGTCACTGGAGTGCAAAACTTATTTTTATATCGCGTAGATGCTTGGAATGTAAGGGCTGGAGAGAGTCGGGGGGGGGAGGTTTTGAGACTATCCCACCAGTGAAATGAATACATCACACTCTCACCCAAACCACAATAATAGCATAGATTGGAACTTTGAATAACAGGTGCCCTTCCTGGGGCATGGGGCTGGTCGTACCAATAAGAATCCAGCTGGATTGTGGTAAGACTCAGAATCCACCTGTTTTTGTACAAACCCCATGTCCACATGAGGCAAGCACCCCCTCTAAACATTCTTCTGATAAAAAGGTATTCTGGTTTTATATTATGTAAAAGCAGTGCTCCGGGGTGAAGAACAAGCGTTGGCATGATAAGAATGCTTCCTTGGATATGGGTGAGGTTGGACATGGCAGAATTCTGAGGAAGCCAACATTCCGCTGTTGCATAGAAAAGCATATTTGTTTTGGTATTTTCACATTGAGGGCTCAGAAGATAGCAGGGATACATTATTTGGTGACTTCCCTAGTGCTGAAGTCTTCTCTTCCAGGGTACTCTTTTAAGTTCTTCTCTTCTCTGCCCCCCTCAATGACCCTCAACTGTCATCAACATTCCACGATTTTAGGGCACATTCTGTTTTCCCCAGGTCATGGGGAATCTTTTTCAGATTTAGAAAGACACATTTTTTCTGTATGCCTGAGGGACCTCCTCCTGCAAGTATGCAGAAACCCCCACCTCCTTTGGGTCGCCTTCTTCCAGTGCTCTGATTGTGAAGTAAAAGTGAGTGAACACCACCTGGCACCAAAGTTCCCTCTAAGCTGTGGAGTCTTGTGAGCAAAAATTCTACTTTGTGAGCTACTAGCGTTAAAGTTGTGAGCAAGCGGTTTGGCTACTGCATTAAATTAGTTTGGTTTGGAGCCCTCCTTCCTGAGCTAAGACCAAAATGTCTGAGCCGGAGGCTAAAAAACTGTGAGCTAGCTCACACTAACTCAGCTTAGAGGGAACACTGCCTGGCGCCAGATCTTGTTGAGTTAAACACCGACACCACTCGCTGAACCAGCCTTATAATTTTACGTATAAAATAATACACACCCGTGCCTTTCTCTTATTTATAACACACCTGTATTCAAACAAAACCTAATTTTTCTGTGCCATACAAACCTATCCTTCAAACAGCATGATATTGGAAAGTCTGACATTCTGGTTATACCAACAGTGTTGCTAGATAATGTATCAAGGTAAGGACAGTGGGGTTCTGCCATCCAGGAAACCAGCACACTCAGTAATGTGCTGCCCTGAGTTGCCATCAGTGTTCCCTCTAAGCTGAGTTGGTGTGAGCTAGCTCACAGTTGTTTAGCCTCAGGCTCACAGATTTTTGTCTTAGCTCAGGAAGGAAGGCTCCAGTGTTCCCTTCTAAGCTGAGTTGGTGTGAGCTAGCTCACAGTTGTTTAGCCTCCGGCTCACAGATTTTCGTCTTAGCTCAGGAAGGATGGCTCCAGAGCAAACTAATTGATGCGGTCGCCAAACAGCTCGCTCACAACTTTAATGCCAGTCGCTCACAAAGTAGAATTTTTGCTCACAAGGTCCCACAGCTTAGAGGGAACATTGGTTGCCATCCTTCAGGTGGGGCCTGGAGATCTCACGGAATTACAGCTCCTCTCCAGACTACAGAGATCAGTTCCTCTGGAGAAAATGGCTGCTTTGGAGGGTGGACTCTGTGGCATTATATCCTGCTGAGTTCCCTGCCTTTCCCAAACTCTGCCTTCCTCAGGATATCCCCTCCCCCAGATTCCCAGGAATTTCCCCACACAGAGTTAGCAACCTTATGCCATACCTATTTACACAGATGCTGCTGATATAAGATGAAAAATGAAAAGTGGAAACACCATGGAGACCACATGTGGAAACCAAGAAGCCCCAAAGAGGCCTTGGTACAAACGGCTTCGAGTCTCTCTGCTGCCTACAGCAACAGGCTTGGATCCAGTTTACCATGGCGACGCTCTAGGCCTGGATTATGATGCCGGTTACCGTAGCAACACCACCCCTCTTCTCCCACACCCTTTGCCCCCTTTCCCCAGAATGAGTAAATAACGGCACAGAATAGCTTAGCAGGAAACTTTTAATTAACAAGGCAGTCGGGAAGAAACAAGTGGGGCGGGATTCCCGTCCTCCACCGAAGCCAAGCACTCTCTCTGCCCCATGCGAGCAAAGTCGACGACAACGACAAAAACAAAATTACACAAAGAAGTAAAAGAGGTCAACAACCAAAGGCCCAAAGGATCAGCAATAAAGGCTCACAGCTTATGGGGGCAGGTCACAGGATTTCGAACTGCGAGATTCAAGGGCACATAACCAAGTTTCAAATCACAAGGCCAAAGGGTCAGAGTTCCTAGCGAACAACTATGATGGAATCTATAAAAGGTCAATGTTCGGAAGGTCAACTACCACAGCATGTAAGAACAGTGAGTGAGTCAGGGAGCCATCTTTAGAAGACAAGGAGTTCGAGGTGGTAGAAGCCGTCAGTATGCCAGCAGCTGAGCGTCAATGAACAGATGCTCCGTAACATCCTCTAGGGAAGGTCGAAATTCAAGGGTTTTTTTGTGTCAGGAAGTATGGGTTTCAAGATGGCCAGAAGCTCACAGGTGTGGGTCAGAGTTCAGGAGTTGTGACCTCCTCAGGGGAAATAAAAAAGTTCAAGGGTTACACCAAACACGCTCAGCTGGCTTCCTCGGGGTCGAGGACTTTGACGTGGGTGAACGGGAAGTGGCCACGGCGCCCATTCAGCTCCCCCTCCCATTGGCCGTTGACATTCATCTTGGTAACAGCAATGAGGTCACCCACCTGTAGAGCACCAACGAGACACTGGGGGTTAGAAAGGAGAGAAGGTCATTTTCCCAACCCCCAACCCCTTACCCACCCACCCCCCGGCACAGGAAGACTGCCCATCTTATCTTTTCCCATACAATTCCGTCTTCTGTACACACCTTCACCCAATCGGCTGCAGCTTCACATCCTCACCCTTCATTGTCATTTTGAACAAGGATCAAGGCTGTATCAGATCTGCATGAGTCCGATATCGCTACCCAGGAATGTTATCTGTTTCACAGTATCTGATGGCTGGGAGTGACAAAACCCAATTGCCCCTATTTGTTTGATTTCAAAGTTCCTAACATGCACGATCACAGAGAGTATGTTGTTAACCAGTAAGGGAGGTTTGGGTGGGTGGGGGAAGAGTCTAATAAGAGATTGCTTGGGCCTTTTGCATTCCACATGGGTTTAAATCATTTCCCCCTTTGCCCGAGCAAATGCACTAGGTCTCCCCTCCTTCTCCCAGTCCCTCCACTGCTTCACCGAGTGTTCAGATTTGCAACCCTCCACCAAAAATTCTGCAAAGGCGGGTGTGCCACTTCAAATAATTTACCTGAATTAGGTTAAATTAGCAAGACCTATTCAGGATTTTTGTCCCGGGGCGTGAGGAAAGCTAGCGCCGAAGGCACTGCCCACCATTACTGCAGACTCAGGCCGTTCCAGCATACCTCCCCCATGCAACTGCCCTAACTTTCTGGATTCTGAAACACTCAGTGTGACTCTCAGTACTCGCCTCAAAGGCCAGCGCCGTCTTGTCGTTGGCCCCCGGCACCCTTCGTTGCACTGCTCTCGCGATTACCGGAGCATGGCGAGGGGCACCGTGGCTGCTGGGGTGAGCGTACGGGCAGGGCTGGACGTACGGCACAGGAATCATTCCCACTCGCCCGTCTGCACGCTGTGCCGTCCACCATTGCTCTTCGGGCTTAGCCAGCACCCTCAGAGGTTCCCCTTTCGAGAACGGGAGGTCTTCCTGATCGCGGCCGACGAAGTCGTAGAGGGCGCGCACCCACTCGCCGGCGGGAGGGGGCTGGGCAGAGGCAGGGGCCACCACCCGACCCACGGGGGCTACCAGGGTGGTAGTGTCCAGGTAGTGGAGGCGGTAGAAATCGAGCAGAGCTGGGAAGCCGTCAAATTCGTGCTCCCCGATCCGTAGACGCCCAGGGAGGCTGTTTATGATGTAGTGAGAGACCTGGAGGAGACAGAATGGCAGAGAAGCCTATTGTCATTGTACTACGACACTCAGTCTCAATACGTGCAGGGCCGTTATCCTCTATCTCACGTGCAACCCCACCCGTTCTGTTGAATTCGTCAGCCATTTGAGCACCATCCTCCTTCCCCTCCTAAAAGGAACTTTTCCTCACAAAGGCTCAGAACTCACCTTGGAGCTCTCGCTGACGGAGAGCACATAGTCACCGGGGCATGTGGTACTGTCCCGCACCAGGAAGGTTCCATGGCGGTGTCCCTGGAGACATGCAGCCGCTTCCTGACGACTCAGAGCTCCCATATACCACTCGTGAGCATCCCCAAAAGCCGACATGGCTTGGAGAAGCATCAGGGGGTGGAAGACCCACCACTCCCTTCCACGGTATTATTCTTGAGAAAACTGATACAGGCGCCCCAGTGCTTGGGCGCAGTTGTTGCAAACTAGAAAATCAGCCTGTTGAATATTTAGGGCACAACTTCCATTCAGCAGGGATTGATTTCCTCAAATCCCACGCATTTGTCAAATAATCCACCCCATCCCAAATAAAAGTATTTCCTTCGTATTATCTAACTCCACCCCAGAATAAACATGTTTCCTTGGTATTGCCTAACTCTCAAGTTTTCTCACATGCCTCAGGTAACCAAAATGAGCCCCCTCCCCAATAATTACAGTATGTTTCCAAACTTGAAAGAAACAGCTCAGGAACACCAGTGGAACTTCAACGGTCTAAAATGAAAGTGTTGGGTTAATGGAGAGTCACACAAATTTATGTGGCCCCTAAATTCCCTCCCATCTCCAATACAATACAGAGCTCCAAGAATTACAGCCCAGCTTTCCCTCAATGATCTACTCCATTAAAAGCTAAACAGGTACTCAAAAGACAAAATTCTGCCAAGTAACCTTCAATGTACCATACAATCAAATCACTCCATGGAATATCCACCAGGGATGAAATACAGCTTTTTAGAAATCCCCAGGCACCAGGAATTCCCTACAACATTAACAGTTGCATCTGGTGAATTCACTCCCCACACACCCATCCATTTACCAAGGAAATCCCAGCAGCTCCACTGAGGACCTTCCAAATGGGAAGGGGCAGTGTGTTTTTTGACCCAAGGTTTTGGGGAGCTGTCCCACTCACACCCTAATGTTTCCCAAACGATGACAAACACAGACCCATAATTATTTATTTTTTAAAAAATACCTTCTACAGAATTACAAAGCCCTAAAACTATACACCATCCAGTTCATCGGTATATGCCCTAGAAAGAATTCCAACAGAGAATAAAATGCATAAAATAATCAACCTCCCGAAATTCTGACCATCCAACACATCTGCCCCCCAAGACCTTCTCACCGATTTCCCACCCCAGGAACTCTTCCACCCCAAAGCAAAACAGCACCCCCTAAAATAATGCAACCCCTCGCCCCATTACATCTCACGCTCCACCGCCCCAGGGTCCTCACGCGACACCCCAACGCTGCATTGCAGCCCCTTCAACTCCGCTCAGCAACCTTTTCCCCCCCTGAATGCACCAGCAAATCAGCTGTGCACCCTACAAATGCTCTTCAGCGTGCCACTCCGCAACAGCGCCACAATAAAGCCTCTTCCCTCTAGTTTGCACATGTCCTGCTTTTATGCCGTCGCTTCTCCCGGGGAAATGCCACCGGTCCTGATTTCCAGCTCCCTCTATTGCAGCCTATTAACCCCTGCTCCCTCCCCAGAGGACCCAGGCATCCTAGTTCCCACGTCTCCCACTTCAGCCCCCAAACCCAAGAATTCTAGCGCCCAGCCTCCCCTCCTGTCGCTCAAATCTCTGCCCGCAACCCTGGCTGCGGCTGCACAAGGGCTGATGGGAAAGTAACGCACCCCCCCCCCCTCTTTCATCCAGAGATGAGTAGCCATCTTGGGGCTTGGCAAAGCTGGCTGTGAAGCCACAGGGAAGGGAATGCCATCATCTTAACTATGGGCACGCTCACCCAATTCCAAGATGGAAGTTTCTTCTTAACTCCCCCAGGGTCCAGATGTTGTTGAAACCATCAAATCAAGGTGATCAGGGATTTGGCAGTTATGCAATGTGATACTTAAAGGCTGTGTTGGGGTCCCACTTTACAGCACTCCTTTAATTACTAGTGCCTGCCCCATAAGGATTAAAAAAATTCATTTATCATTTGCATAAGCCAATTTAATGAAATCTAGAATTTTTCCTCCACCCACCCTCAAGATTACAACCTTTCCCTGCCAAGTTCCCTTTTCTCTATTACCTGCAGGCATAGCTAAAGGTTTTTTTAAAAAATTCTGAATATATAACTTAATTTTGATTAATGCTTTCAGAGGCAGATATGGAGAAAATGATTTTTAATTCTGAATATTAGTTGTGCTATTCCTTGCACACTCTCTAGCACTCCACCACCCAATGGTCCCTGCTGCACACACTGCTAGAAGGGCTGCCATCCTCCAGGTGGACCCAGACTGGAGATCCTGGAACTAGTGCAACTGATCTCCAGATTACAGAGATCAATTTCCCTGCAGAAAACGGCTGCTTTGGAGAGTGGACTCTATGGCATTATAGCTTGCTGAGGCCCCTCACCAAGCTCCACCCATAAACTCTCCAGGAATGTTCCAACCTGGAGTTGGCAACTGTAACTGCTAATGTTGCGAGCTCTGGTTTGGGACATTCATGGAGATTTGGGGGTGGAGCTGGGGAGGGACTTCAGCAAAGGTGTTATGCACTGGGGAGCCCACCCTCCACCAGCCAGTTTGGTGTAGTGGTTAAGTGTGCGGCCTCTAATCTGGGAGAACCGGGTTTGATTCCCCACTCCTCCACTTGCACCTGCTGATGTGACCTTGGGTCAGTCACAAGCTCTGGCACAGCTGTCCTTGAAAAAGAGCAGTTTGTGCCAGAGTTCTCTCAGCCCCACCCACCTCACAGGGTGTCTGTTGTGGGGAGGGGAAGGGGAAGGAGTTTGTAAGCCGCTCTGAGACTCCAAGTGAAGGGCGGGGTATAAATCCAATCTCTTCTTCTTCTTCTCCAAAGCAGCCATTTTCTCCAGGGTAACTGATCCCTGTAGCCTGAAGATTAATTATTGTTTCAGATCTCCAGGTCCCACCCATCTGGAGGCCGGCAGCCCTACACACTGCCTAGTGCCACTGGGGAAAGGCAATTGCGAGCGAGGGCAACTGGAGGGTTCTTGAGCAGATAAGGGAAGAACACACAAGCAGGTGAGAAGGAAAGAAGGAAGGCATGACCAGGGGGGCTGGTGGTGGACAGAACAGGGGAAGGGGCCCCCTGGGAACTCCCTGGCCAGGTGCCCCAAAAACCTGGAACCATCCCTGCTCTGGACTAAAGTGCAGAAGAATAAAGTCAGAATGAAAACTTTGAGGTGGTGGAATGAACTGTACCACTTCAGGTGAGAAGAGTCACATGTTTAATGACCCCTATGGAAGGAAGGAAGGAAGGAAGGAAGGAAGGAAGGAAGGAAGGAAGGAAGGAAGGAAGGAAGGAAAATCAGGGTTACCGGTCCTTGACTCAATAGAAAAGAGTAAGAGTTCAGTAGCACCTTAAAGACTAACAAAATCTGTGGTCTCGTATGAGCTTTTGTGAGTCATTGCTCACTTCTTCAGATAAGAATCTGATTTGATTAAACCCTAAGGAAGGAAGGAAGGAAGGAAGGAAGGAAGGAAGGAAGGAAGGAAGGAAGGAAGGAAGGAAGGAAAATCAGGGTTACCGGTCCTTGACTCAATAGAAAAGAGTAAGAGTTCAGTAGCACCTTAAAGACTAACAAAATCTGTGGTCTCGTATGAGCTTTTGTGAGTCATTGCTCACTTCTTCAGATAAGAATCTGATTTGATTAAACTCATTTGAATAGCTTGGCTTTCCCATAAATCCAGACACCAAATCCTATCAAATAGCCTCGCTCTCCATTCTCATTAAAGACAGACACAGGGGAATATATAATTCGTTTTATTTTTTTTAATGCAGTCACTTTTATAAAAACAATAATCACAAACAGGCATTACAAAAAACCAAAAAATATCAGAAGAGGAAAAAAAGAACTTTCAGGTCTCTTTGCATTAGAAGACTCCTTTTTGCCAGTCAGGTGAGTCCTTCACTTATGATCCACAAATAGAGCAAAGACACCTCACATGTTCCAAAATCGTGGGCATAATTCCTGTAATCTTCAGACCGAGAGCCCCTTATCGCAGTTTGATCTCGAAGCAAATGCAATTGATGCTCTGACAGTCCGGGGGCTGGTAGGCACAGGCACAGTCACAGAGCGGACACCAGCTGGGGAGGGTGGAGCAAGTCCCCACGTCCCAACCCTATGAGGAAGAGAGGAAAAACCATACTCGTGTTTACCTGCAAGTCCACCTGCATCAAGACTTCCTTCCATAAAATAGAGGGATTTGGCGGCAAATACAGAATAAAAAAAGGAGGGGGGGGGGGGGGGGGGGAGTTGTATTCAAAGATGTGTACTAGCAAAGGGGAAAATATGAGTACCATGCCCAAATAACTTATTTAAAACACTTCTATCCTGCCTCCAATGTCCAAGGTTGTGAGAAACACATGTTTCTCAACCTGTGAGGCAAGCTCTTCCCAGAGAGGCTCATGGGAAGCACTAAAGAGAACGTGCAAGCCTAAACAGTGTTATATCCATTTAAGTACATAGGTTTAGACAGGGCTTTTTTTGTAGAAAAAGCCTAGCAGGAACTCATTAGCATAATAGGCCACACCCAACAGCAGAAACTCATTAGCATATTAGGCCACACCCCTGAGAACACAGCTCATTAGCCTATTAGGCCACACCCCCATGTTACCAGAAGTGTGCTCACCTTTTGCTTCTTATTCTGTTTACTTTGTTGTCAAAACTCAGGGCTTTGTTTGTAGCAGGAACTTCTTTGCATGTTAGGCCACACACCCCTAATGTAGCCAGTCCTAATGAGTTTCTGCTGTTAGGTGTGGCCTATTATGCTAATGAGTTCCTGCTGGGCGTGGCCAACTCAAGAGCCAGACGGAACTCCGTTCCTCTGAGTTCCTGCCCAAAAATAGCCCTGGGTTTGGAAGTGGGCATCTCTCTAATCCTCCTCCTTCTCAATTGCCCGATCAAATCCCTGTGTTTCTCTCTTCCAAGTTATAGCCAGCGCTATTTTGGTCGATATATGATTTTAGGGTTTTAGTAGATAACAAAGACTGCTGTTCCAGAAAATCTGTTTCCTTGAAGTAATTCAACTGGCATGCTTTCTTAAGCAGGATCTTATGCCATCTGATTTAGAACTTACAGTTTTATTTCCCATTCAATCAAAAAGAGAGACCCACAAGAGAAAAACTTTTGGGAGAGCCGACAGTTCCCCATTTTAAAAAGTGCCTTTCTTCCTGGTCGCCTTTGGCCAGCTGCTCTCCATCCCAAAACTTCAATCTAGCCTCTAGCCCAGTCACTAGCAAGCATCCCCTCATTCTGGTGAAAACCCATACAAATTTGCAACTCCTTACAACCATCTTCTGCATTATCAGGGGCAACTCAGTTCTGCAGACAGCAGGCCCCAGTTATCTTCTAAATCCCTCCTTGGATGGCTAGGCTCTCTACTGGCCACTTTGCGTTAAACTACTTCCCAACCCACATCCAGCCGATAGGCTACCAGTAAGCCATCTCTGCAACAGAAAGCAAAGATACTGTTTTTGTTTTGAACAAAAAATAATCAAAACCTCTTCTAGAACATGTAAGATGTTTGAAGTTGTGTCAATGCCACTTCTCGTGGTTTCATGTTCTTGGGAGCTCCTTTCAACACGAGATTTCAGCGTTCTCTTCTGCCTCCAAGGATATTTCTGAACAACTAGTTGGTTACCCCCATATGGAAGAACTCACATTTGTGCAGCGGCAGCAGTCATCCAGACAGCGAGTTGGGGAAGGGAGGGCACAGTCACAAGACTCTGCACAGGCCAAACAGCATTCGCACACACTTGGCAAAGACCCCTTTTGGCACGAACAACAATTGGCACAAAGGCCACGGGCCTGGAAAGAGAGAAGACACAGAACACAGCATTGGCCTGGTATGTGCAAAACTGGCTTCTTGTTTTTGTCAATATCGATAGTTTAATGTTATCCATTTAATTGTGCTTCTTTTAGCGTCACATTTCATTATGCTGTTTTGTGGATTTTAGGACCAAAAACTGGAGTAAGAATACTGTATAAATAAAACAAAGAATCAGTCTTTGATGGACCTGGTGCATGTTGAAAGTAATCCAGATCAGTACCAAGACATGTTAACAAAACGTAGCTTGAAGAAAAGTCAAGCCCACAGTGAAAAACTGAAGGCTGCATATATGTTTCCTGCGATGTATTTTGGGAACTATCAAATAGGGAAGGCCAAGTCCTGTAGCACATAATTAGCCATACAAATTCATCCTTTATTTCCTTGCCCTACCAGAAGACTCTGTCCCACACCCCAATTACCAGCAGGCAGTGTCGGAGAACCAGGACCAGGACCAGGAGCAGAAGGTAGGAACCAACAGCCAAGAAGACGATGCCAGGGAGGGGCAGGAACAAGGTGGCAGCAAAAGGGAGGTCTGGTGGAGGGTTCGGTGATGGAGTCTGTAAGGTGGGGAAAGCCAGAGAGGGGAAGTTGGCAGCTTGGAGTGGTAAAGAGGAGGAAAATGGAATGAAAGGAGTTATGTGGCTGAGCCCCCAAGCCCAATTTGACTGTCTGGCTGCCATCCTAAGGACACTTTCCTGTGATTAAGTCCCACTGCATAACACAGGACTTACTTCTGAGTAGACCCACTTAGGATTGCTGGTTTTTCCAAACAGGAACAAAATTATCAGAGAATCATCAGACACGCAATAAACATGTAGATTCTCTGACCATTAGTACACGGTTTGACATCAATGAGATGATCCCACAGCAATCTATATTCCTGAATCAGAGTGTTTGGTTTGGAACATCTAACTTCCCAGTCTTCCTGGAGTTATTTCTAAGCAGAATCTTTCATTCCTCATTAGTTCCAGTGGGAGAAGAGGAGTCATGGGGTAGTTTGACTAGTGACACAAAGTACAGTGTCACTACAAAAGTCTCTGCTTACTGCCATCCTGAAACTGGAAGGAGGACCTCAACATGAGAGGGACTAAGATCCAATCCCTGGAGGCTCCATTGACGACCCTGGAAGAAGAGAGAAATCATTTTTCACATAGCACAGCAACCACGCTTCCCTGTACTCTTATGCACCCAATAAAATGACAACCTGCTGCAGCAAGAGACCAGAATTTACTCTGCATCAAAGCTAAACTTCCCTTCTTCGCCAAACTTCCAAATATATTAACTCTTGCACAACACAGACTTGAGGGAGCCATCTAGGCCATACTGTATGCATTTGTGCACCTGGTCCATCATAACACAGGATTGTTTTCAGCCATAAGTACGTCTTCATGTATGCCTCATTGGGATAACTCATTTTTATTTATGAAACAAAGCTTATTGGGGGGGGGGGGGAGAGATCCCTTCCCCAAAGCAGCCGTCCGTCCCTAGATCAACGATGAAGCTGTCACTCCCAGCTCAATCCCCTCTTCCTATAGCTACGCAAACAGCATCCCAGGAGCAGCCTCGCGCCAATACCAAACGAGCAACAACAAGCCCCGTGAATACTACTCATCGGCCACGCAACTGTATTAACAGTCATCAGGGGCGGGAACTCCGTTCCATCCTCCTGAATAGAAATCCCTCCGAGTCATATTCATACGGTCCAAGCTTCAGGTGTATGCATCCCATCGTTGCCTCGGAGACCGCTGCAACAGCCGGAAATGGCACTACGGGGCAGCTTAGCGGCCAAATTTCACTTACGCGCTGGTATTATTCCGCGGAAGTCACATTCCCAGCCGACGGGAAAGGAGCGAGGGGCCACCGGAAGTGCTTCTACGTCACCTCACAAGAGGCCTCAGCATCGTTAAGGGTGCAGCGCTGTCGCCCCACCCCCCCGCCTCAGTTCTCGCCTTTCGCCGGAAATGCGGCGCCTACACCTGAAGTGACGTCACTACGGATGATCTCTTATCCATAGAAATGGGCCGGGGGGTAGAGCCACTGCCCCCTTGCGGGCTCTTAAACCGCGCCCCCCTTTCAGCGGAGATAACTGCCGGCCGTTAATTTCTCGATTGCTCTATCTCGACCACAAACCTCTCTGCCCCTTATCATCGTCGGCCTACATATTATCCCTCAGTCTTTTCCTTCTCTTTAACCTTCCACACTCTTTAACCCGGAGCATCCCGTTACACAAACGGGTGATCGATCGAAACAATCTACCCAGCAACGAGATTATTTTAAAGCAACGCCATTGGGTCACTGCCGCAACCAATCAGAGTTTGGGGAAGGGGAAACCCGTCGCGCCGCAAAGTTCAGAGGAGTTTCCGGAGGCCCGTTACCTCCGTTGCTGCGCATGCGCATCGTTCGGCCTTCATTCACTCGCGTTTCGCACAACTGCGTGCGTACGAGAGAGGAACGGCGATCGAAGATGGGCTGCAGTGTTGCACATGCGCGTAGTGCTCCTTTACCCGCACTTTTACGGGGGTGCCGTTGTCATGGAAACCAGGACTCTTGTTTTCTCTCCGCAACGGTCGAGAAGCAAAGAGAGAATAGCGGGCAGTTAATTAGCATAGCGTGCAAATATATTCTGTAATAGTTTAACTCTATTAAGAGACACTCCATTAATTAATTCCATGGGAGGGGGGAGGGCAGAAGTCTCTGCATGCAAATTTGTTCAAATTGGCCACAGGAAGAAATGTATGTGTTAATGAAAGCACCATCTTAAATAATAGGCCAATCTAACGAGTTTAATTTTTTTAAAGTCGCGTCGCTTCATTCAGATTTTTTTAAACTACACTAATTTTGCTTAATTTACTTAAAATGCCTCCTCCCCCTGTTTTCATTTGGAAAGGGTTGTGGGGGGGGGATAGACTCTTTTGTTGTCAGGCTTTTGGTATTTCTCCCTAAAGCAACTTTTGTGACTGGATGTGGCCTTTGTCTAGCCATTCAGTTTTTTAAAAATGTACTTGTGTTTATTTTATATGACTGTATTTTTAATATTTCTGTGCATGTTTTATTAAGATACTGTATGCACAGGCTAAAAAGAGGGAGAAAATATTTTAAATGAATAAAGTTATTTTTTTCTAGCTGCCATGATGCAAGTTTCAATATATTCACTACCTGTAGTTTAGTTCCTAGCCAAGTGCATCCTGACAGCTAATTGGGTGCAACTAATTTTATTCTCTACATTGATAGCCAAAAAATGATCATAATTTAGTCAGAAAATATACATCTTTAGAAAGTCTAATTCTTCATTTGCCATGAAGAAGAGAAGACTTCAACAGCAAGAGCCAGTTTGGTGTAGTGCTTAAGAGTGTTTGACTCTAATCTGGGAGAACCGGGTTTGATTCCCCACTCCTCCACTTGCAGCCAGCTGGATGACCTTGGGTCAGTCACAAGTTCCCTCAGAGCTGTTCTCTCAAGAGCAGTTCTCTCAGGGTGTCTGTTGTGGGGAGAGGAAGGGAAGGCGATTGTAAGCCACTCTGAGACGCCTTCGGGTAGTGACGGGCAGGGTATAAAACCAGCTCTTCTTTCTTTTTTTGTATCATGGTTAATACTTTTTCATGTGTTACCAAAAGAAGTACTAATTATCATTAATTAATTAATTTATACATTCGATTTATTTACCGCTCTGACCCCGAAGGGGTCACTTTTTTGAGAGATAAGTCTGCAGAGACCTACAAATGCCCATAATGTATTACAGACATACATGACCAAACCCTTTGCTTTCACAAATGTACTCTTTGTTTAAACATAAAGCTGTTAGATCACAAATGAACATGCAGTGCACTCAGTTGATTAATTATTCCTAAAAATGCTTATATATTAGTGTGTTAACATATCTAATACTAACATCATTTAGATATTTAATTTTGACATGCTTGTGAACTAAGATGTTAAAAGAATTATCAAGCAAGGTGCCTGCATATATTTATCATGACATTTGAGTCTTTTTTTGTGTGGAACAGCAGCCCTGTTAAGACACCCCCCCCCCCATATTACTTATGTCATTTTAAAAATTTTCAGGCTTACATTTATTACCTTTTTATCTCACCTTTTCTCCAGGGGACTCAGGATGGACCTTCCCCCTTAAATCTGACCCCCTCATCAAACCTATCAGCTAGACAAGGCTGTTATAGAGATGCCAGCCTCCAAGTGGGACCTGGGGATTCCCCCCCCCCAAAAAAAAGTATAGCTCATCTCCAGACTATAAGGATCAGTTACCCTGGAGAAAACAGATGCTTAGGAGGGTGGACTCAATGAAGAAGGAGGGGGAGGAGATTGGATTTATATCCCACCCTTCTCTACCCAAAGGAGTCTCAGAGTGGCTTACAATCCCCCTTCCCTTCCCCACAACAAATGCCCTGTGAGGTAGGTGGGGCTGAGAGAGCTCTTTTGAGGACTGCTCTTGAGAGAACAGCTCTGAAAGAACTTGTGACTGACCCAAGGTCACACTAGCAGCTGTATGTGGAGGAGTGGGGAATCAAACCCGGTTCTTCCAGATTAGAGTCCGCGCTCCTAACCACTGCACCAAGCGGGACATTATACATCCACTGACGTCTCTGTGATTCATCCCGCAGTCTCCCAAAATTTCCCAGCCATGGCCCAAGTGAGCTACGTGGCTGAGTGGTGGGTTTGCAGCCAGCCTTAAAACCTGGTCTAAGCCCAAAACACTCTGCTTTTTTTATCACCACCAAGGGTTTGTTTCATTGCCTCAGTCTTTTTTTCCAATGAACTAATTGATTGTAGTATTGGGATTTGGTCACTTTGCTGTTATTAAAGCAGAATATCTGCC
>NW_015171530.1:403603-405161 GCF_001447785.1 Gekko japonicus | reverse complement strand
TCCATAGAGGCAGACGCAGGAGACGGCCCCTGGTGTAATCCATCCCCCTGTGCCCTCCCTCTGACGATGACCCCGGAACAGGTAGGTTGATTGCCTGAGGGCTACTATAAGCCAATTCATTCATTGTTGATTTTGGTACCATTGAAAGGTATTCACATTACTCTTACTGAAGCAAATCAGGTTTCAGTTCTTGCCCAATAGCAGATGGGGGGGGGGCAGTACAACTCAGGAAAGAATATCTTGAGAAGTGCAGCGATAACATCCAAAATTCCTGGAACCATGATTTTAAAGACTTCAAAAAATGAATTTAATCAAAAGTAAACTTTGTTTACAATTGGTTAAGAGGGGTTTTTTTTTTTGGGGGGGGGGCTGTTTTAATCACTATATCATGCCAAAGATCTGTCTTAAGTCCAGCACACTGTTTCTAGCCAATAAGTTTTTGGAAGTTTTTAAATACAGCACGAAGGTTATTCCTTATAGTTTGTCCCCAGGGTCAGGTTTCTCAGAGGACTGTTTCTTCCATTCATGGAAGTTCCATGAGGGTAGCAGCCTCAGATAGGTCTCTCTCTCTCTCTTCCATGAATTTGACTATAATAAAAGACTACATAGATAACTAGGAAGTTGGGCTGGCCTGACTGCACCTGGTACATCGTGGGCACTACATTAACATACTCTTAGAGGAAGGGGCTCGTGCTTTGGTTGGAGGGATAATAGAACAATGACCTGCTATATCTCTCAATTTCCACCGTCCCCCTCCCTTTTGTAGTTACGCAGTTTATTCATTCTGGGTTTACTCACCTATCCTTGCCTCTTCCGGATGCTACGTTTTTTCCTGACTCACATTGGGAAAATAGAAGAGGTCAATGCAGTCTACATATCTGCCAGGTGAGAGGCACCCCAGATGCCCCGGTTTTCAGAAAGGGTAGAGGGGGGTTTAAAGTACTGTATAAACTTCGGTCAGTCACCATGTAGCAGTTTTCATATTCAGCCACAAGGGGTCACTGTTGCTTTAGCTTCTCGCCTCTTTCCCACCCCACCTATCAAAGGTCACATCAGGGTCACCTGCACAGCAGGTGGAGTTTTATTGGAGGATTATTCCTAATACCCTGGGGGAAGGAAAGGGTTAACTGTGGATCCCCCCCCGCCCCCCCCCCCTTGATCAAACCTCTTCCTTTCCAGTATAACACTGACCCGATCTTCACAAACCAGGCTCAGATTATGGGATTAGTGCCGCCCCACAAAAAAGTGCTTTCAAAATTTTTTTTGGGGGGGGGGGGGGATTATGCCCAAGCATTGAGAGAGTTAAATTCTGCTCCCTGGTTAGATGGCTGTAGGCCGGGTGAGACATCCCCGGTCTGATTAGCTGCTGCTTCCCATTGAAAACAGGCAAAGGTTTTACGTCAGGGAAACTCCCTGCGGAGGGGGACGGGATTTTTAACAGCCAGAATGGCTGGATTCCGCTGCTGTCCCAAGCCCTGAGCTCCCTCCCGCCTGCTCCGATTCACTTTCCCAAAGTGCTCAGCCCCAACCTGCAGCCCCGGGGGCCCTCCCCCCCTCT
>NW_015171530.1:389638-403522 GCF_001447785.1 Gekko japonicus | reverse complement strand
CTCCCCCCTCCCTCCCCTGGCTCCCTGTCTCTCTCTCTGTCTGTCACAGCAGCCCTGCTTGGGACCAACCCGCCACACCGCCGTCCCCCCCTTCCCTCTCCATCCCCCCTCACCCCCTCAGAGGACCATGAGCCTTCCCCGAGGGTGGCCCCGCTGACCCTCCCCCTCTCCGCTGCCCCCCCCTCCCCCCCAACCCTGCAGCCTGAAGCGGAGATGTTCCACGCCTTGATAGCAGGGGGCATTGTCTTCCCTGGCCTCTTCTTGTTGTCCAAGAACGGCCTCAAGTGGCTGCCCTGGCTGCGATGGGAGGAGGCCGACGCGGTCATCGTCTCCGCCAGGTAACCAGGGATGCAGAGGGAAGGCGCAGCCGGGGATCCAGGAGCCATGGGCGGTCGGTCGGTCGGTCGGGTGGTCAGCAGGCCTCAGGTGTGGGGGGAACAGGACCCCCTCTTTGTTGTTTCTGAGGGGAAGGGCGGTCCTGGGGCTTTGGCAGTCGAGGCTCCTCGGAAAGGGGAGTGGTGTCTGTTGCAGTGAAGAGGAAAGGCTGTGAAGTCGGTTGCTCTAGTGAGCCTCGGGGAGGGGATCCAAGAAGGGGAAGAGGCTGGGGGCCGGGATCTCCTGGGTCTGATGGGAGCGGGGTACGGCAGGCTGCAGACCGTGCCTCCTTACTCTGTGTTTGGCTTTTGAAGGGCGACTGGCAAGTAGGGAGAGAGGCCAGAAGCCAGGGAGTCCTCGGTTCTCTGGGCAAGTACGGTCTGGTGGATTACAGTGGGGCTGCGAGCCAGAACTCCCGAGTCCTCTGGGAGAGATTGAGGCTTATTAATTTAGAGCGAAGGGTTGAGCAAGGGCCGGACCAGGATGATAAGTTGCCACTCACTCACGAGGACAATCAGCGCTGGTGATTAACCCAGAGGTTTTCTTTTCGCCTGGGATATTTGGAGCCCCAAACTGACGCGTGTGAACTTGAGGGCTAGGTCAAGAGGGCTAGCCAGGTTAGTCTGCCTGTTAGCAATAGAAAAGAGCCAGAGTCCAGCAGCACCTTGAAGACTAAAGTAAAAAAAAGTCGCTGGTATCTGAAGAAGTGAGCAATGACTCACGAAAGCTCCTACACTAGCACAGATTTTGTTATTGTTTAAGGTGCTGCTGGACTCTTGCTCTTTTTTAGGGTGAGGGTTTGGGAGGATCTGCTGGGGATCGAGGCAGTCAGCTGGGAGTATCAGTCCTGGGAGTATCAAGAACAGTTTCGTGGGTGGGTGGGTGGATGAAGGGCCAATGCTCCCTCTAAGCTGTGGAGTCTTGTGAGCAAAAACTCTACTTTGTGAGCTGCTGGCATTAAAGTTGTGAGGGAACGATTTGGCTACTGCATAAATGAGTTTGCTGTGGAGCCCTCCTTCCCGAGCTAAGACAAGGCTCTGTGAGCCAGAGGCTAACAAACTGTGAGCTAGCCCACACTAACTCAGCTTAGAGGGAACACTGGGGGGCCCCAGGAGGACCAATGGGACGGGATGCCCGGCTTCTCTCATCGCTTAGAATGTTTCCCGGGAATTCCGTGCTGACAGTCTCTGGCAGTCACATGACCAGGCTGCACGCAGGGTCGAGGGGCAGCTGGGCCTCCCAGCCCTCCGGCACCCCGCAGAATTGTTGCCCACCCCCTCGGAGTGCGCTGTAGGTGTGAGAAGGGGAAAGGGCTATAGATGCAGGTGGTGCTCTGGAGGAGTGGGCTGGAGTGGCACAGGCCAGGGGGGGGTCTGCTGGTCTCAACAGCAGAGTTCAGACCAGGGACAGCTGGCAGGCGGGCTCTGCGAAGGCGGCAGAGTGGGAGAAACAGCCCGTCCGACTTGTCTCCGTCCCCCCTGTCTCCCCACTCCGCAGGCTGGTGTCCTCTGTGCAGGCCATCATGGCTTCTACGGTCGGCTACATCGTCTCCTCGTCCTGCAAGCACATTATCGACGACCAGTAAGTCAGCTTTCGCCTGCATGCCGGGGCGACACTGCAGTGCGGTGCCTCTGTCCCGGTTCCCCCCCTCGCTGCACCCGCCCCTTCCAAACCTTGGGTTTCTGTATCCAGCCCAGCAGCGTGTTGGCAAGGTCACGCTAGTGAGAAACCTGACACCCACACCGGGACGGGCACCAAATTTAGAACAGGATGACAGTGACATGTCAAAGGCAGATGTGCCGGAGAGGGTGGGGCAGTTCGAGACCGGGAAGGGGACGCTGCTGTGCAGTGCACTGGTGTCGCCTGCAGGAGGCGCTGTGGGGGGGCAGGGGCTTGTCTGTATGAGAGAGCACCCTGCTGCTTCCGTCCCACGAAGAGGTTGTTTGGGCAAGGGGAGGGGCAAAGAAAGGAATTCCACTTGCGAAGAGAGCTCCCTGCAGGGGGCGCTGGAGGGAGCAGGGCAGAGGTGACTGTGAGCGGCTGAGGCTTATTGGCCCATCCAAGGCATGGCGCTGTCCATGGTCCTGCAAAAGCACTCGGGACGCTTGCATCCCCACGTCAGCACCATGGACAGCCCCCTTCACCCAACGGTCCCCAAGAGGCCACACAGCAGTCTATGGGGGAGGTGAGCCGAGGTTTCCCAGAGAGTTCGCTGAAGAGAGTGCAGGAAAAGAATTTTGGCAGTCCCGTTGGATTCTGGGAGAGCCGCCAGCCCCAAGTCTCTGCAGAAACCGATTTGGCAGGAGGGCAGCTCTGCAGGGCAAGCAGGAATTTCAAAAGCGCCGGAGCTCTCCGAGGAGGGGGCGGGACAGTGGAGGGTGCCTGTCCGAGAACCCGGCTGCCTGGTCTCTCTCATTCAGGCGGCCCCTCCTGGCTTTGTCATCAAGATTGCTTCCTTTCACTCTAATGAGTTTAGCGGGGATTATTCCCTTCCCCCGGAGAGACTCTCTTGATGGGCCATGTGTGTTAATTCCCTCACAGGATGCAGCAGGGGAGGGGATTAGACCAAAGCAACAGCTGTTTCCACTGCCGGTTTGAGGTCTTTGCACCCACAATTAGCTTTATTGGGCAGGCAGCAAGGATGGATTCCTGAGCTTCCTGAAAGGGGAGTGGGCTCAAAGCGTGCGAAGTCTGTGCCGGAGGCTGGATTTCTGGGTTCTCCAGGTGTGAGCTCCGATTGGTTAGAGCACAGGGTTTTGGAGGCCGGGCTGCTAGATTGTCTTGCGGATGTCGGAATGAGTCTCAGTGAAGTTTTGCCCATTCTTGCAAAAGAGGTCCGCGCGCTCTTGACACTTGGAACCAAAAAGGCGTTCTGGGAAGTGGTGGGAGGTTTCCCTGGCAATCTTTCCACTACATGCAAATGTCCTTAATTGACACCCCCCCCCAAAGGCAGGAACAACAAATGAACGCCATACTGACCTGACACACACATGCACAAAATGCCCCTCCAATCCCTTTTGGCTCCTTTGCTCTCCCAGTTCTGGGCACCCCACAAAGTCCATCTGGGGCCCTGAGTCCTGCTTCGTGCTGCAGTGTCTAGCTGGCTTCACTGGCATTCGGCCTAATCACTTTGCCTGCAGAGCAGGGCCTGTTGTCAGCACAAATGCCCAGGCAAGCTGCAGCAAGGAGGGGAGGGAGGAGGGCAAAGAGAACCCGGTCAGGATGTGGCAGGAAGTCACAGCCCCTGTTTAAAGAAACAGCACTCAGTTTGCGTCTGAGTCAGCCTGGTTCCTTGGGGCCAGAAGCACTTCTAGGAGTCCCAGAACTTTCACTTCTTCTCACCTGCAAAGCAACTGAATTAAACCTGCAGTCCTTTAGAGTTTATCCTATTGACTTTTATAAAAGCCCCCCCCCCCCGCCAGCTTTGAAACAAGGCCCCAGACCGAAAGGCCACAAATAAGCTTCAGCTTCCTGCATGTTGACTGAAGGACGCCCTAACGAGGGTTGGCTCTTGTGCTGGATGGTGGTTGCCGTTACAGTGGTGGCAGGACGGGCTGGAGGGGGAGAATCACAGCCCACGTTTTGTGGGCAGCCACCCTTGGTGTGGGTCGGGAAAGAGGAGGACGGAGGGGAGCCCAGAGCTGTGGTAGCCAAGGAGCTGTGGTAGCCAGTCTGGGCCTGAAGGGTATCGTTGGGGAACAGGAAAAGGCAGGAACGGCGTTCTCGTTGACCTTCCAAGCGGAGCACATCGGCAGGCCATCAATATTCATCGACCGTGGCCTTCAGCCTGTTCCAAGATGGGGGGGAGATCTGACGTCTCCCTCATGGGAGGCAAACTCCATGCTGGGGATTATTAGGAAAGGGACAGAAAAACAAAACAGCCGGTGTACGTATGCCCCCCGTACCGGTCTGTGGCATGGCCCGTTTGAGAGTACTGGATACAGCCGTAGTTGGTGTATCTCCGAAAAGATATGGCGGAGCTGGGAAAAGTGGAGATGAAGGGGCTGAAGCACCTTTTCTGCTAGGGAAGACGAAGCGTCTGGAGATTTCCAGACTGGGGTGGTGGTGGTGGTGGTGGTGGTAGAGAGTTATCAACGCATGAAACAGGGTTGGGAGAAAGCGGACAGGAAATTCTCCCTCTCCCCTAAGAGCAGCCCTCATGGTCGCCCAGTGATGTTGATGCACAATAGATTTTGCATAGAAGAAAATAGTTCTTCAATTGTGGAATTCACTGCCCTTGTCCGCAGTGACGGCCACTTACATAGGTGATGTTAGGAAAAGGACTGGACAGATTCATGCAAGAGATTCAAGCCATCCATTGATGGCTACTAGCCGGGGTGACGAAAGGGAACCTCCACATTCAGAGACAGTAGACCTCTAAACATGAAGAGAACACTGATCATGGCCTTTTCAGCCTGTTCCAAGATGGGGGACTCTGTTTGTTGGCCCCTCGGGGCACTTGTTTAACTGCTGGGTGAAGCAGGATACTGACCCAGGTGGACCGCTGGTCTGATTCAGCTGGGCTCTTTTGCATTCTTACGATGGTCAAGTTCTCTGCCGTGATTCTAGTGTAACTCAGTCCTACTCACCTGTCCTTCCCTTCCCTTGCAGACACTGGCTGACAGCAACCTACACCCAGTTTGCCATTCCCTACTTCATCTACGACATCTACGCCATGTTCATGTGCCACTGGCACAAGTACCGGGTCAAGGGGCACGAGGCGGCCTCAGGGGCGGCGGGGACACGATCGCTGCGCACTGTCACCCGCACCTACTTACACAAGGAGTTCCTCATGGTGGTCCATCACCTCTTCATGGTGCTGGTTTGCTTCCCCGTGTCCGTGGTGAGTGGGGGGCCGCCGGGAAGGCATGTGACGTGCCAGCCCTTGGGGGCCCCGGAGGGGGGTGCTCCGTCCTCGGACGCCCCTCCCCAGAACGCTCACTCCTCTCCCGTGTCTCCCCCCTGCAGCTCTGGCGCCAGGGCAAGGGCGACTTCTTCCTGGGCTGCATGCTAATGGCTGAACTCAGCACCCCTTTCGTCTGCCTCGGCAAGGTCCTCATTCTGGTAAGTAGACGTCCCAGTTTGGTGGGTTTCCTGGGGAAAGGATGGAATGATCCCAGCGGGGCAGGGGAGTTTCTTCTGGGGAGAAAAGCAGCGCCTGTGGCGGGCAGGAGCCTGGCCTTCCGGCTTGCTGAAAGGGAAGCGGGGTTGGGCAGAGGGGAAGGGGTGGTGACGGAAGGCTGCCTGACCCGCTCTCTTGGCCCTCTTTGTCCCCCCCCCCCGCAGTACAAGCAGCAGCACACGCTTCTGCATAAGGTCAACGGGGTCATCGTGCTGGTGACATTCTTCTGCTGCCGGATCCTGCTCTTCCCCTACATGTACTGGGTCTACGGGAAGTATGTCGGGATCCCCCTCTACCGCGTGCCCTTCTCCATCCCCGCCGAGTACAACCTGGGATCGGCCGTCCTCATGGCACCCCAGGTCTACTGGTTCGGCCTCATCTGCCGGGGAGCCTTCCGCGTCTTTTCCCGCGCCCGGAGCACCGCGAAGGAGCAGGCCTTGCGGAATGGGCACCGGCCAGAAGAAGGGCAGGTGCTGGACTGATGCGCTGCCCCCATCTCAGCCACAGACGGACAGAACACACACGTTCCTCTAACTTATTTATTTATTGGGTGGTGGGCGGGAGGGACTGGAGTAACTGGGGGAGGGGGCTCCTCGGCCAAAGGGGATTCGGAAAGGGGGCTGGAACCGAGTATTCAGAGGGCAGGGGAAAGGAACGACCGGCGCAAGGCCCCCCCCCCCCCCCGGTTTCTTATGGGATTCTGTTGCCAAAGGCAACCCTCTAATTATAAGCAATTTAGAAGTTTCGGGGAGGGGGGTTGGTGAGGTCAGGGTCCCCAGCCAAAGGAGAACACATGGGATCTCTCTTGTAGGGAGACTTTCAGGCCGGGAGGGTTTCTAAAAGGCCAAGACCCGGGTACGGTTGAAGTTCGTTTGGGGCTGTGAGACAAGACAAAGGGGTTCGGGGGGGGGGGACGACATGGAGGGATCTGCCAAGCCAAAGAAACAAAGGAAAAACTCAAAACGTTTATTTGGAGTATTTCGTAGATTCTCGCAGCATACCCGTGAGGCCCAGCCCCAGGTTGATCTGAGCAGAGGCCAGGCAAGACAACTCCAGTCACTGGCGTGGGGGTCATGCTCGTCCTACGGCGGGGGGCAGATAGACAGAGGGGACGTTCTCAGCTATTAACCATAGACTCACAGTATCCCCCAGTATTATTCAAGGTGCTTAGGGATTTTCGTAGGATGCCCAATCAAGAAGAAGAAAAAAATAATAAAACCCTAAGACTTTCTGGGTGCTGCTTGACTAGGACGTAATCTGCAGTATTACCGGGGTGCCGCCCACCAGGGACATCCCCAATTGCACGCCCTTGCAATGGGAAGGTGACCAGAGGGGTGCTTCCTAACCACCATCAGGCCCCCCAGCTAGCAATAACCAAGTAGGGGAGCACCTGCCCCCTTGCCACCTTCTCCTCCATTCAGCGCACCCCCCCCCCCCCCCCCGCCTTCACTCTTCCTCCCTAGAAATCCCCACTCCACCGGGCAGGGGATCCAGCTGTAAATAGGGGGTGGGCGGGCTGTATTTATAACCTGAAATCTGCAAAGTATTAAAGGAGCCTTTATCTAATGCCTGCAGAGGGCCACGCATCTGTCTTTATTGCCATTTCCCCTGCTGGGCCTTTCCGTGCAGCCACCAAGGCCCAGGGCTTCCAGTAGGCCCTGCGGCTGCCGACCCCTGACCCCTCCCCACTCCCTCGCTGGCGGAGTTCCACCAGGCTCCCGGCTGCACGCCCTGCCCCACTAGGGAAGGGGCTGCAAGCCACAGGAAGCATTGGGGGGGGCGGAGGAGCTCACAAGTGGGGAGGGAGGGGTGCATGTTGGGGAGGGCTTGGGAACTCTCTGCCCAGGGCCCCCCAAAACCTGGAACCAGCCCAGGTGCGCAACTCCCCAGTTCCGAAAGAGGGTCTACCTGCCACCAGAACTCCCAAGCGTTCCCAGGTAACCCTCTCTCGCAATCCCAGACCTCCTAACTTTCCTCTGATCGGGGTTCTCACAAACCGTCAAGTGTTCTATTGCACAGGAGTGATACCAGGAGGAGGGGTAAAAGGTTGATCTTCCGGAGTCTTTTTAGGCTGCCCCCTTTTTGCCGATCCTAAAGGAAGAAGGGAAATCAGTGAGGGGGGGGAGCAAACCATTACCTCCAAAGGCGGCGGGGGGGGGGGGGAGAATATACTTGCAGGACGACCCATGTGGAGGGCGCGCCCCAACACATACACTTTAGTGCAGATCTGGTAGAGGAAGAACAGGAGGATGAGCAGGATGGATCCGGCCAGGATAAACCGCAACTGCTGAGGGAAGGTGCCTGAAGGGGACAACGGGGGGGGGGAGGTTTCTTGTGGGAGCTCCTTGACCGCAGGACATCTCCCCCCCACACACACACAAGGCTCCACCTGAGGACAGAGCAGCAGAGCAGCCAGGCTCACTGGGGGAGGGACCACGTCTCACTTGGGGCAACGAACACAGGCTCTTCTCCAATGAGCTTGTAAACAGCAAGGATCTTCTCTTTGTCGGAGTCTGGATAATCGAACCAGAGCGGCGGGTGGGACGAAGAGGGCTTTAGTTCCTTGGCCCGCTCTGGTTTTTCTTCAGGCGCTGTAGACCCAAGAAGCCAGAAAGCCTCTATCACTGAGAGATCGGGCGGAGGGGCGGTGTTCATTCCTCTATGAAAATATTAATTTGTTCTTCCAAGACAGTTTTCCCATTCATAGAGCAGCTCTCTCTCTTTCCGACAGTTCCCTTGAGAGTTCTGGTTTAGGTTACTTAATGCACGCACGCTATTCGGCCCAACTCGGATCCTGTTGGGGAGGAGGCGTTCTCCCCTTTGCTCCCCTCCGCAGGCACTGAGCTGCTTCTCTGCCTCGTCCTGGTTGCCCTCATGCTTCCTGCGGTCTTTCCCAAACTTGCTCTGCTGTGACATTTTAGGAAAGATGGCGATAGAGGCAGGCAGGGTATCATGTGAGTGGGAAAGTCTGGATTTCCTCTTTCCCCCATCCCCCTCCAGTGCACCGGCCTTTTTAGTATTTGGATGGGAGGACTCCAAGGAATACCAGGGCTGTGACACAGAGGCAGGCATTGGCAAACCACCTCTGAAACGTCTCCTGCCTAAAAACAAGTCTAGCTCGCCACCTAGTGGGTGCATCGTGCTAAAAGAGGTAAAACTTTTCGCTGCCAGATGATCTTAGGATCTCCTGGCTAGTCTACACACAATGCTGTACGATAACAATAATAATAGGTGAGAGAAAGGGAAGGGCATAGGTATATTTTTCAGTGCAGCACAGACTGCAAGATAAATTTAGGTAAGTTATTAGTGCTGGATGATGTGATGTTAGTGGGACCTCATCAGTCGTTTCTACTGGGAATCTATAGGATGCCATGAAAATAAGAAGATTCCCCCCCCCATTCAAACTCCAGCTGTTCTGTTATGCACCATCAGTACTTTTCATTCTCAACATGGCCTCATCTGTGGATATATAAATCCAGAGACTGGAGCCATGGCTAGACAAGATCTTTCTACTAACCTGTAAAGTCCCCTGGTTGCAACCCCCCCCCCGAAATCTAAGAAGAGAAGAGATTGGATTTATACCCCGCCCTTCACTACCCAAAGGAGTCTCAGAGCGGCTTACAAACCCCTTTCCCTTCCCCTCCCCACAACAGACACCCTGGGAGGTAGGTGGGGCTAAGAGAGCTCTGACAGAAACTGCTCTTTTTCAAGGGCAGCTCTTATCAAAACTATGGCTTGCCCAAGGTCATCCAGCAGGTGCAAGTGGAGGCGTGGGGAATCAAACCCGGTTCCTCCCAGATTAGAGTCCACGCACTTAACCACGACACCAAACTGGCTCTAAAAAGAAAATTGGCCATTAGCACCCCCCCCAACAGAAGCAATACCTGTAGCGCTAAGGAATGAATGTCCTCAGTGGCCACTGCTAGGCAACCACACCAGTATTGCCAGCCTCAATTTCTGTCAGCAAAAGGCATGGGGGGGGAGAGCCCTTTCCACACAACTTGCATTGCTCACCCAGGCCTGGTGGCTTGCTTCTGTTTGAGAGCAGCCACCTCAGCAAAGCCAGTGTGATCCAGTAGTTAAGAGTTTCAGACCAGAATCAGGGAGACCCAAGTTCATAATCCCCACTCTGCCATGGAAGAGAACTTGGTGACTTTGGGCCAATCACAGGTTCTCCAACTAAACTTCTCCACAGGGTTGTAGTGAGGTTAAAATGGAGGAGGAGAATAATGTAAGGCAGGGTATAAACAGCAATATAGCCAAAGTTGGGGGCAGATAAAAGATAGGTAGGATGGTGGGTGGGAATGAAAAGGAAGCAGGGAAATGTGAGGATATGGGGGTTTGCCAGGAGAAGGGAAAGAAGAAATAGTGCAGAGATGGGAATAATACAAGGGGAAATGATGTGCCCTCCCTGCAGATTTCCCACCATGCACTGGGCCATAGTTTTCCCAGTTAGAGGCTGCCAGGGGGGAGGAGCAAGGGAAGGACAGGTGAAGGGGGGGTGCAGATTAAGGTAGTTTGGCTGGTGGGAGAGAAAATCAGATGGCTCCCACTTGTCTAAAACTAAATGTAAAAAGACTTTTGCCCATTCCAGGGTTTTTAGTAGACCCCCCCACAAACAGTTTTGTGAGGATGCTGCTGATTCCTGGTTCCAAATCTCTAGCCCCCTCTTAAAAAATACAATTTTGAGGATTCTTTGGTTGGAAGCCACAACAGTTAAAGCAGTACATGCCCAAACATGCCCAGGATGAAGTTCAATTGTAACCAAACACTCTGTTAGTGCCAAATGAGATCTCCTGCATATGGTTTTGTTATACAGGGTGCAGATGGGGTTACATTATTGGGTGATGTGCCATATGTACTTGGAGGGAGTGGTGTACGGGAGAAATGTGCTCACCTGTCACCCGTTGGGAGTCAGTCAGTGTCAAGGCCACCCTAAGGAAACTTGTAAAAAAGGACAGGAGACGGAGCAGCAGAAGTTCTCCTTGGCTCAGCATGGCTGTTCTCTCGGCCTTGCCAGCATTCTATGACCTCACAATATAGGCCCCTCCCCCTTCATCCCAGTTTCCCTCTATCACATTCCCAGAAAAAAGCGAACACCAGTGTTCCCTCTAAGCTGAGTTAGTGTGAGCTAGCTCACAGTTTTTTAGCCTCCGGCTCACACATTTTTGTCTTCGCTCAGGAAGGAGGGCTCCAGAGCGAACTAATTTATGCAGTAGCCAAATCACTCGCTCACCACTTTAATGCCAGTAGCTCACAAAGCAGAATTTTTGCTCACAAGACTCCACAGCTTAGAGGGAACATTGGCGAACACCCTGCCTATTACGGTCAAAACGACGAGGCAAGAGACAGCGTGGGACAAAAGATTTTATTGTAAGCTATTCTTTTGCCTCCCCTCTTACAACTTTAAGCAAACAATACGGGGAGGAAAAAAAAATACATGATTGTCATAAAGGCAGAAGAAAACAGAATAGAAGGCTCAAGTGAAGGCACCTTCAAGGGGCAGCCCCAGACCGAAAGGAAGACCTGCCCCAGCCCCACTGATCTCTAAGGCACTCGGAAGCTTGGCGGAGAGGTGTGCATTTCCGGCACCTGTCAGGTTGTAGAAGGTTTGGGAAGGATCCCCAACAGTCCTCCCGCAGCTGTGAAAAGGTTAATCGGGGAGGAGCCGTCTGTGATGAGGGTGGACTGGATACCCAAGCCCTGGAGCAGTTTCGCCTGCAGGGAAGAGAAAGTGAGAATCCAGCACTGTCTCCAAAAGCCCCTCCCTTGGCGACATCCCACACTCCCTCCCTGTGGCTGGGAGTCATCAGGTCTGCTCTGCCCGCTCATCCCTTCACCCCTCTGCTGTGGCCCTTTGCGAAAGAACCACCTTTGCATCCCTGTCCCCCCCCCGACCTTCCCTCCTGCTGCTTATCACCTGCATCTCTGGCCCGGCCACGGCAATGTCCCGGATGGTGCTGGCCCCCAGCGCCTGGATCACGGCCTCAAATTTCTTCACTTCGACGGCGGCCAAAGCTTCCGCACGGGCCACATCCAGGTCAGCCTGGGCCTTGGAGAAGCCGAGCTCCTGCTCCCGAGCTTTAGCCAGGCGCTGCAGTTCTGATGCCTGCGAGGGTTGACAGGGAGAGAGGGAGGGAGTGAGGGGGGATCCATGGTTCAGCGGTAGAGCATCTGCCTGGCATCCTGGGCCCAACCTCAGGCACCTCCCTCTGAAAGGACCAAGCGGTAGGTGATGTGAAACACCTTTGCGTTCCCTCCCCCCCCCCGACCTTCTCACCTGCATCTCTGGCCCGGCCACGGCAATGTCCCGGATGGTGCTGGCCCCCAGCGCCTGGATCACGGCCTCAAATTTCTTCACTTCGACGGCGGCCAAAGCTTCAGCATGGGCCACATCCAGGTCAGCCTGGGCCTTGGAGAAGCCGAGCTCCTGCTCCCGAGCTTTAGCCAGGCGCTGCAGTTCTGATGCCTGCGAGGGTTGACAGGGAGAGAGGGAGTGAGGGAAGGGGGACCCGGGGTTCAGCGGTAGAGCATCTGCCCAACCTCAGGCACCTCCCTCTGAAAGGACCAAGCGGTAGCGGACGTGAAACATTTCCCATTTCCCCCTGAGACGCCGGAGAAGTGCTTCCATACTGGATAGGCAGTACTGACCTTGATGGACAATAGTCTGCTTTGGCATAAGGCAACTCGATGTGTTCGAGGGGTCAAAAATACTTCCAAGCCTATCATGGGAGAGGCACTGTGACTGGCAAGGGAGCCCTCCCCTTTCAAGAACACAGGGGAAAAGGATGGCGAGAGCCTTCCCGCCTCAGTCAGCCCCCAAGGTTGGGAAAGCTGCTGGGAGGGGTCAAAAATACTTTCAAGCCTATCACAGGAGAGGCACTGTGACTGGTGAGGGAGCCCTCCCCTTTCAAGAACACAGAACGAGGCGAAGAGGCCTGCAAGAGCCTTCCCGCATCAGTCAGCCCCCAAGGTTGGGAAAGCTGCTGGGGCCCACGGAATGTGAAAGAGCTCACCGTGCCAAGCACTGACCACCGTTCCCTCTAAGCTGAGTTAGTGTGAGCCAGCTCACAATTTTTTAGCCTCCGGCTCACACATTTGTGTCTCAGCTCAGGAAGGAGGGCTCCAGAGCAAACTGATTGATGCAGCAGCCAAAGACACCTGCTCACAACTTTAATGCTGGTAAGCTCAGAAAGTAGCATTTTTGCTCACAGGACTCCATAGCTTAGAGGGAGCTTTGGCACTGACGCTGGCGTGATAGTCTTGAAAAGCTCATGGAAGGCAGGGGGCCTTGTCGGTTAACATTCGCCAGTACAGCAATTGCACTTATGCTGCTGGTAGCTCACAAAGTAGCATTTTTGCTCACAGGACTCCATAGCTTAGAGGGAGCTTTGGCACTGACGCTGGCATGATAGTCTTGACCTAAGGCTTAGGTCTTGAAAAGCTCATGGAAGGCAAGGGGCCTTTTCGGTTAACATTCGCCTGTACAGCAACTGCACTTACGCTGCCGGAAGGCCACACAGCACCAGACAGGGGAACACAGAAGAACTTTGTTTACAAAACAGGAATCATAACAGCCTCTAGTAGGAAAGAGAGGCGGCTGGAAGAGACGTTAACGTGCACAACGCCCTGCCCCAGCAGGTAGGGATGGCCACTTGAAAAAGGAATCAGATACATTCCTAGAGGATGGCCATTGATAGGCCTGGTACCCATGAAGGCTAAATGGAACCTCCATGTTCAGAGGCAGCAGAGTTCTGAAAATCAGTTTAAAGGGGAGGGGGGATAAAGGGGAAGCTTTGGCCGCCATGCCCTACTTGTGGGTCTTCCAGGACATCTGGTTGGCCACTGTGAGAAATGAGGATGTTGGACTGGATGGACTCTTATCAGACCCCGCGAGGCTTACGTCCTTGACAAAACTTCTATTGAAACAGAGGTGCCATTAAAAGAAATGAGAGGGCCGAAGAACAGAAAGGAGGAGAATAAACAAGGTTCGACAGCGATGGTGGTGGGGAGGGCAGCAGTTGCCACCGCTTTTTTAGAGGATGTAGATTTCCCTCCATCCTGTTTTCTAGCCCTTCCCCCACCCCGAGAGGCTCAGAGCCAGCAGGGTGTAGTGGTTGGGATGCTGGGCTAGGAGTCGAGAAACCCAGGTTCGAATCCCCACTCTGCCACAGAAGCCTGCCGGGTGACCGTGGGCCAGTCACACACTTGCCGCCTAACCTACCTCACAGGGTTGCGGCGGGTAAAATGGAGGAGAGGAGAACGATGCTGGCTGCTTTGGGGGGTGTGACGACCTCTTATCTGGGGAGGTCTGGTTTTCCTTTAAAAGTTCTTATGTTTTTACTCTGTAGGGTATTCTCGCCGCCACCAGGGAAATTTAAGGCTTT
>NW_015171530.1:384721-389357 GCF_001447785.1 Gekko japonicus | reverse complement strand
TTTTTCCCGAGCTTCAAAATTTCCGGAAATTTTACATCTCTAGGAGGGACAGCCAGACTCACCGTCTCGATGGCTGAGGCCTCCGCCTTGAGCTTGGCCTGCAGGACTGCACCTTCGCCCTCGATCCGGGCTGCCTCCGCACGTGACTGGGCCTCAGCCTTGGCCGCTCCGGTGCTCTCGACTGCCGTGCTGCAGGAGGAAAGAGAGAACACGGATGGATGCTGCCTCGCGCCGGGCAGACCCTGGCCGCCCCACCGGCCTCCGCCCCGCCCCACCTCAGAGCTTCCAGCTCCAGAAGCTCCTTCCGGGCCCGTTCTGCCTCGGCCTGGTCAAGGATCTTCTGCCGCTCCAGCCGGCCCCGCGCCTCTTGCTCCAGTCGCTCCGCCTCGTGCCTGGGACACAAAGAGAAGGAACCAGAGATTGGGGGACGGAAGGTGAGAAAGCGATTCCGCCATGTCAGGCATCCCTAGAAGGGGGCCCTCAGGAGAGAGGTGGGGCTGAATGGTTGGGGGGGGGGGGGGCACTTGCAGTCTGAGTTAGGAAAGTCAGAGAAAATCAATGGGAGCAGACTCCTGGCAATGCTGGAAGTTTGGAACGCAATACTTTAATGGGGCCAAGAGCGTTGGAAATGGGGGGAGGGGGGAGATGGAGAGGGCCAACTGAAGGTCAAATCATCAGATAGCTCAACCTTTCAATGCTGAAAAGCCTCCATGTTGTGGGAGGAGGGAAAGGATTTGGATACACCTGCGGCACTTGGGACACTCTTAAACCCGGCCCTGCCATTTTCTTGACAGAAACTGAGCTGCTTTGGGAGGGGACGCACTACACAGGCGCCCCTTATGGCTCCTGTCTTGTCTCTCCCATTGCTGGTGGGCTACAAAGGAACTAAATAAAGAGCAGCAGCTTAGGGGCAGGAAAGCAATTCCTGTCGGGGAAAATGGCGAGCTGAAGAACAGATCATGGATTCTCCAAACTGGGCTCGACCTCCACACTGCTTTTCAAAGCGAAAGAGAATATCAAGACGGCCAGTTGGAGATGTCCCCCCCCCCACGTCACTCAACCCGAAGACCCCAGCTAGTTGCACAGCCCCTCTGGCTCCTTATATAATTATACCAAGGGGGAAAAAAAGAAAAGCCAAAACTTCAGCATAGCTGTCTTGTATAATCAATACCGGCCACAAAGTTGACATTTTCTTTGGCCCATTTTTCCCCTCCTAGCTAAAGTACTAAGAATGCACAACTCGGAAGGGGGGGGGTATTGATTCCCAATAATTCCAGGAGGAGACCAGATGTGCCCAGTGTTCTGGGGTCAGGCAGCAGGGGGGAGAGATCAGGGACGCTGATGCTAATGGGGGGGGGTTGCCAATGGAAGAGGAGAGAGGGGCCGCTACGGCCCAGGAACCACGGCCAAGGAACTGTCCGACTGTGTGCCATTCCTGCAGACGTGCCCTCCCCCCCCCAGCCCCCAGAACAGGGGGTCCCTACCGAGCCGCTGCCTCCTGGGAGTTGGTGGTGATCTCGATGGCCAGCTGGACGCTGCGCTGGAGGGCGTCTCGGGTCCTCTGGTCCACGGGCTCCACGCTCTGGATGTCGATGCTGCTAATGATGAGGCCGTTGGGGGCAAAGCGCAGGGAGCTTCCCAGCTTCCCTTCGGCGTCAAAGCCAAACACGGCCGCGCTGATGAGGCGGTTGGAGTTCTGGGGACGTCGGTTACAGTCACCGTGACAGCACAAGGTCCCAGTAGCTGCCGACTGGCACATGCAGGCCAAAGCCAGTGGCAACTTGGACGACATCTAGTGCCCATGAATGCTATTTTGCGGGCCAAGGAAAAACCGCTCCCCTTCTTCCCACGTAACAAGTTGCGTTGTGGGCTAGCCCATAACCAGGGCTATTTTGGGGCAGGAACGCACAGGAACGGAGTTCCGGCTGGCTCCCGAGTTGGCCACGCCCAGCAGGAACTCATTAACACAATAGGCCACGCCCAACAGCAGAAACTCATTCGGATTGGCTACTTTAGGGGTGTGTGCCCTAACATGCAAAGGAGTTCCTGCTACAAAAAAAGCCCTGGGTTTTGACAACAAACAAGGTAAACAGAATAAGAAGCAAAAGGTGGGTGTGGCTGGATGACCACACTTCTGGTAACATGGGGGTGTGCCCTAGTATGCTAATGAACTGTGTTGTCGGGGGTGTGGCCTAATATGCTAATGAGTTCCTGCTGGGCTTTTTCTACAAAAAAGGCCCTGCCCGTAACAATATTCACCAGGGAGAGCAAAGTAGCACCTTAAAGACTAACAAAATCTGTGGTAGGGGGGGAGCTTTCCTGAGTCACGGCTCACTCCTGAGGAAGATAAATATCACCTCTTGCTAGGGTTGCCAGCCTCCAGGTGAAGTCTGGAGATCTCTGGGAATTACAACTGACCTCCAGACTATAGAAATCAGTTCCTCTGGAGGAAATGGCTGCTTTTGAAGGTGGACTCTGTGGCCCCACACTGAGGTCCCCCCCCTCCAAAAAACCCCACCCTTCCCAGGTTCCACCCCAAATCTCTGGGAATTTCCCAACCCAGACTTGGCTACCCGACCTCTTACCCACCTGTCTCCCATGTGATAAAGGTTCTTCCTCAGCTCAGAGGAATTGCCTACAAGGCCTAGCTGATGCAGAACTTCCAAGAGTATCCCCTGGTGGGGGGCACAGCTCCGCTGCCCACTCCCACCTCTGCAGTCTGGCCAGGAGCGCAGGACCAAGGTAGACGAGAGCTGCAGAGCTGTATTCTGGGGAAGGAGGAGGCAGAGGGGACAGTGGAACCAGGCAACTCACCTTATGGAAGTCGTCAAACGTGACGGCTGCCACAGCCCCCCGGATCCGCGAGGCCATCGTCTTACAAGTGTCGCCTACGAAATCCGGGACGCTGAAGAGGCGGGAGGCCTCGGCGGCAGCAGGGACCTCAAAATGCCTGGGGGGGGAGGGAGGGAGGGAAGAATATAAGACCCCTTGGCCACTCTTAAACAGGACTGGTGCTTACCCAAGATTCAGGACCTCTTGCACTAAGTGGCAGTGTAATGATTTCAAGCTATAAGTGTGTGCTTCTTTAAATGGCTGGTAAGTGTCAGAAGAGGAGCTGCGGTGGCTCAAGAGGTTAAGACGCTGAACTGCAGGCTGTGGAAAGTCGGTAGTTCAGGAGTTTGAGACCCAGGTGCTGCATGACGGAGTGAGCTCCCGTCTCTAGTTCCAGCTCCTGCCAACCTAGCAGTTTGAAAGCAAGAAATTGCAAGTAGATAAATAGGTACCGCTTCGGTGGGAAGGTAACAGCGTTCCGTGCGCCTTGGTGTTTAGTCATGCCGGCCACATGACCACGGAAACGTCTTCGGACAGCGCTGGCTCTTCGGCTTTGAAACGGAGATGAGCACCGCAACCCTAGAGTCGGATTCGACTGGCTTTCGAGCAAGGGAACCTTTACCTTTAAGTGTCAGAAGAACAAGGGGGTGAAAGAGGGAGATGAGTGAGCGAGGTGACTGGTTGATGACTGAGAGTGTATGAGCGGAGCTAGGAAGTGTGTGTGTGTGCGCGCGTGTGTGTGTGTAGAGAGAGAAGGCAGAGTGTTCAGTCAGAAGTCTGAAGTCAGCAGCTGTCAGTTGTGGTCAATCTACACAGTCTGAGAAGTAGTTTTCTAACTAGAATCATATAGAAGTGCTGTGAAAGGCATTAATATTTTAAAGGAAGAACAACATATACTTAAGGGGGCATATCAGGCAAAATCTAAAATAGAGTATTTTAAGAGTGTGAGGGGAAAAGCTGGCAGAGACCTGAGAAAAAAGGGAAAGATTTTTACTGAACAACTTAACAAAACATCTTGTAACCGATATGCTTCCTTTACCAATAAACTTTTATCTTGTTTATTGTTAACCCAGAGTCTTATCCTCAGAACCACATAAAGCTTGGGCACAATACTGTCAGAAAGGTTAATTAAAGACTGGAATTATATTCCTGGTGGCAGTGTTATATACACTGAGTGAGAGAGAGAAACAACAAGAAATGTAAAACCACATCACACCTAACCACACAAAACAAGAGAGAGGCAGTCTTAGTGATTCTAGGGCTCTGGGCAAGAATCCAAGATGGGGCCCTAGAATCACGGACGCAGCTCCAGTGAGACCAAGCAAGTAGTTGTCCTCTCCCCAGGCAACATCGCTGGGAGCTGCCATCGCTAGCCAGCTACCCGAGCCCCGGAAAGGGTAGGTATAAGCCACAGCAGGAGTCTGGGCTTCTGCTGTTCTCCCCTGCATGGAGGGGGTGGGGCTGAGAGAAGGGGCCGGCAAGCATGGGGCCCCTGTTGCCCATTGGCCAAGACTGCCGCATGGCTTCATGTGCCCCAGTCTCTCTCTTCCTGGAGCAGCACTTCCAGGAATTTGGGGATGGGGCCGTAGCATCCAGCAGAACACTTCATCTCTCTTAAAGAATGCTTGTGTTTCCATTCCCAACTCATTAGCATAACTCATTAGCATATGCCACACCCCCTGACATCACCGGAAGTGTGTCATAAGGCCACACCCCCTGACATCACCGGACGTGTGTCATAAGGCCACACACCCCGCCCCCAACGGTCCCGGCCGCCGCCGCTGGCCTTGCAGCTCCACTGCCG